>NC_133651.1:300793221-301093221 GCF_009905375.1 Apium graveolens
TACATAATTGATTCTCAAAAATAGAATGCCTGATCTACCAATAGATCTACCTCTGCAGCTATAGCAGCCACAACATCATCGGGAAGACGCGGACGCTTCCCACGCGCTTGTGCTGGGTCTGCTGGAGTCTGGCCATCTTTCCTAACTGTTGTTGTGTGATGAGAAATAAAGCAAGAGTGAGCCTTACAGCTCGCAGATAATATATAGTGATAACCATAATAAAGTCTCTAATGGATACTTTACTAGAATCTTTATCGTGTGTAATAATTACTAGTATATACTTACTAGTATATGAGCCTTCTCATAGTACCATGAAAGTCTTGGTCAAAAGAAATGAACCAAGTTTGATATCTTAATTGCGATGAAGTCGCAAAATATTCAGTATATATACATATAGTACTTTTCAAAATATTGGAAGTCCTCTTCAGGCATAATATACACAAAAAATTCCCAGTGTATAACTGTAGTAAAAATATCGTTGCAAGGTGATCTCATATATCTAACCTTGTCTCAACATTTTCTGAAAATCTTTGTCATTCATAAGACCAATTATTAATTAGATATAAGTTTAAAAGATGAGGTTACCAAATACCCCATATACTTATATCTTTCCCATACTACTTGAACTACACCATTCAAGTTATAATCAGTTTCAAAAGTTCATCCCACTGATGAGACCACAAGATAAGACTTGAATAGATTCAATCTTTGAAATATTATTGAATGAAAAAGTTATGAGATACTTTATTTAGTCCCGATATATATAATATCCACATATATATATCCCTTTAAACATTTCCTGGAATCTCTGTTATGCAAAGTAATGAACAGAGTTTGAAACATCCAATGAATTTTGGAAAGGAAAAGAATTTTGGCAATAAACCCGATATCTCGCTGATCAGGCCAAAAATACCAATAAGTAACCTTTTCTACTGTAGGATGATGATTCCTCACCGGTCATCACCCTGGCCGCATTAGGACCTCGCGCTCGAACCGTACCCCGGTCCCTCACGCGTTGATGGACTGCCACCCAGCCACTTACACAATAATAGACCGTACCCCGGCCTGTCGCTTATGCCGACTCAATGAGATGGGCTTACTTCCCGAACGTTGGGCAAGTAATCAATTCATTTACCAAATCTGCAACCTCGTTGCGAATATAAAATACACCACAGAGCCAGATTCCCCAGGTTTTGAGCGAGTATTTAAATCCCCTTAAAAGGAAGATCTTAAATATAAAATGAGTTTTGGGATCCGCTCTGACTTTTAAAAATCATTTTGAAGACTCGAAAACACTTTAAAGAGTGTTTGGAGTAAAGCTGATTTAATGAAGTAAATCAGTCCCCAGAATATTAGAAAATATCTGAATATTATTAATTAAATAATATTCCCATAAAGAATAATCTTTATAAAAAAATAATTGAAGTAGAAGTATTAAAATTTATACTTGAAACGAGTATTAAATAACCAAAGATATACTTATATGAAAGTATTATCTTTATTTGAATAATCGAAAATAAGTTTGATTATTTACACCTTATTCTTTAATAAAATAAAGAATATATCTTAGCAAATAATCGGAGTCATAGATCCTCAAATGAATATTCAAATAATATTCAATAAATAAAATAAGTTGAGTCATAATACCTCGAATGAATATTATAAATAATATTCATTAAATAAAATAAAGGAGTCATACATCCTCAAATGAATATTCAAATAATATTCAATAATAAAATAAGCTGAGTCATAATACCTCGAATGAATATTATAAATAATATTCATTAAATAAAATAAAGGAGTCATACATCCTCAAATGAATATTCAAATAATATTCAATAAATAAAATAAAAAGTCATACGCCTTCGAATAATATTCGAAATAATATTCAATAATAAAATAAAGTTAAAGTTATCGAATAAACCTTATTCGATTTATAGTTTGGAAAACTATAACCATATATATATATATAAATATATATATATATATATATATATATATATATATATATCCTTATCCATATATATAAGATTACTCGGGATCCTCGACTCCCGGTTTTGGAAAATATTTTCACCTTTTGGGTCCCTATACTAAGGGTATATGCAAGTTACCGCTATCCTCTAGCATAGGTATTATCAACTGAACCAACAGATATATATTTCAAGAATATGAAACAGGCATGCATATATACCATATCACATGCTACAATATATCGCAAGAATTTGCTAAATAACCAACATGCATCTATCGCAAGATAATGCATATACAAGTGTATTCATCACAACAACAGTATAACGAATAGAATACTTGCCTGAGCGACTGGGGGTTACGAATGGCTCGGGACGAGTCTGGTAACCTATAAACAACAAGTAAGTTGGAATTAAACCAAAGTCACTTGTAAATCTATACTTTAACTAACTTAGACTCTAACGCTTGTTTTGCGCTCACTGATTCGCTTAAGTCACTCGGGTACCCTCGGCTCCACCATTTTTAATAATTTAACCTTTACGAGTTTTAAAGCGATTCCTTCTCGAGTGACTTACCAACTGCCTAAAACACTTACCATAAATGTTTCATGCATTAATTAACCCTTTGTGGTCTTTAACCTACATTTCAAAGTAAGGCGGGGGGAAAAGTTTCGTTCGCGAAACGCCGTTACTTGAAACGGTCGTTTCTCCTAAACCGTGCATCGGAATCGAACGAACTACATATCAAAACGAAGCTCGTAACATGAGCTATCTAAACATGGCAGTGGTCACAATCTAGCAGGGGGTTCTCGGGTCCTAATGCTATGCACAAAAACAGTCCAAAGAAAATCGGACGTTACGACGGCTATGTTTACGCGATTTCCAATTTTTTAAACCATCCACAATCAACCCAAATCAACCTCAAATTCAACATACAACCAACATCCATCCTTATCACATCATAACAACCCCAACCAATCCAATTTAATCATTTATACTTATACTTAAACTTAACTTTAATCATGCTTAAGTTCTTTTAAATCAAAACCACAACAATTACCATTCCATTTCACTACCATACCAAATCTCAAACTCTAAATCATAACAACAAGCTACAATAACATCCTACTCATCAAAATCACCTTATAATATATATGAACCTAGGGTTTGGAAATGGTATACCTTCCTTGAAGTGGTGGGTGGAGCTAGGAAGCCTT
The DNA here is from genome assembly GCF_009905375.1 of Apium graveolens. Lineage (NCBI taxonomy): Eukaryota > Viridiplantae > Streptophyta > Magnoliopsida > Apiales > Apiaceae > Apium > Apium graveolens. Next base: position 300,796,406 of record NC_133651.1, read on the forward strand.
AAGAAGCTTGGAGAAGTTTTAAGAAAGCTTGGATCTTCAAGAAAACAAGACAAACTTCAAGTTAAAAATCTTGAAAACACTATTCATTGTATTCTTCATTGATTAAATGAAGAAGTTAGAGAAAGAATTAATGGCTTAAACTCATGATATAGCCATAACTAAGCATGAAGATGATTAGGGAATTTTCTTACCAATTTAGGAAGCTTTGATCTTTGATTTTGAAAAATCTATGCCTTGAAAATGCTAAAAAGCCGTGAGCAAGATGAACTCATGCCTTGGTTGTTTTGATTTTTTGATGGAAATGATTTTTACTTGGCTTGGTTGACTTGATTTGTATTTGATTTAGCAAATTACTACCTTGCCCTTGAATTTGTGTGGTTCTTATTCAACCACACCTCCTTCCTTCCCATGTCATGCTTACCTCATCCTCATGATGTCATCCTTCCTTCCTTGTCTTCTTTCTATTGGTTGGATGACATCATTCCCATTAATCCCTTTTATTAACTTCCTAATCGTTGCCTAATGACCGCTGATCTGTTATACGGTTCGCTTAACTTTCGCTTTCATTTATCGTTTGAAGGATCATACCCGGGATCTTATTACTTAGGTCCCCTTAACCTTTCTCAATACATTGTATTCCTTTTATGATCCTCTCTTATAATCCTTTAATTTAAATCCTTTTTATCCTGTTACCTTATACTCAATTCTCTCCGTATATTGTGGATTTCCGGGAAAAATCAAAGTGTTCGGAATTGGATTCTGACGATCTTTATATACACTTATATACCACATAGAGTACTAATAAAATCTCAGAATATCCATATCAGAACCCCTACATAGTGTGGCATGAAAAGTTTTCTCGTTCAGCAAAAACACTATTCATAAGGGTTTCAAAATTTCTCAAAAATTGGGGTTATTACAGTCTCCCCTCCTTAAAAGGATTCCGTCCCGGAATCAGATAGAAAACAAATGGGGATACTTTCTTAGCATTACATTTTCTAACTCTCAAGTAAATTTTCCCACATTGTGGTTCTTCCATCAAACTCTGAATAGTTTGATAACCCTTCTCCAAAGCACTTGTTCCCTTTTCACTCTATAACCCTTCCTGGTTGCTCCATATAGGTTACGTCGGGTTACATATCTATGCGCTCATATGCCTTTATTTATCTGGCATCTGAATTTCACTTCCTTAACATTGATACGTGAAACACGTTACGACCTGCTACATGTTCGGGGTTAGGGCTAGCTCATATGCTAACTTCCCAAACGTCTTAATATATCCAAGGGTCCAACAAATTGTAGACTTAGCTTTCCTTCCTTTCCGAACCTCATCAATCATTTCCAAGGGATACCTATAACATTATAGGTCCCCTATTTCATACTCTTTATCCTTTCGTGTCAAATCAACATACTTATCATGTCCATCTTGGGCTACTACCAGCCGTCCTCTGTTTAGATCTATCATACCCTTGGTCCTTTGGACTACTGCGGGTCCGAGCATCTTGCGCTCTACAACTTCATCCTAACATAAGGGAGATCGACATTGTCTTCCTTCAAGGATCTCATAAGGCGTCATCTCGATAATGACATATGATCTATTGTCGTAAGATAACTCAATCCGAATTAAGTGATCATTCCAAATTCTTTCAAGTCTATTACACAGACTCTCATCATAGCTTCCAATCATTAGAGCTCTTGCTTCTCAATACCCATTCTTTTCCAGTTCGTAATCGCTATCACCTTCCGTTCCTAATATTATACTGGTTATACTTTTGCTCGTTAGCGTTCTATAACCTTTTAATAACCACGTCAACCTTAGTATCACGAACGTGTTCCCATTCCGCATACTACCACCACTTTATTACTCCTTTTTCAGTTATTTCTATTTTCCAAAATTTGATCAATCAAATAGAAGTAAAGGAATTTGTTGAGAGATCACTATGATCATGAACACTTGTTATATCACATAGTTAGTACAGAAGGTGGCCAGCCTTTAGTACTTGACAAGCAATTAAACAACATGTGGTATCCTACTAGGCTTCTATCACAAAGATAGATAGTCATTCGGCAATACCTCCCCCTCTGGAAGGGTTGTTCTTCTCAGCTTACATGAAATGAAAAGAAGAGAAAAGAACGAACTGAAGAGAATTGTATATATGAAAAAAATATACTGCCACAAAATATCTGGCTTGGAACCTACCTCTGAACTATAGAGGTTTGTCATAGGAGAACAAAACATATACGTATTTATATCAACATCAAGTATTATAGCATCGCATTTCACGTGCCTAAATATTTTCGCTATCCCGTCCATCATTCTATGGACCCATGCTCTTCCTCGAGCTTATACACAATTACCTTTGAAACTCCCTCGACATCGAAAATCGAATCTGGGATCTCATTCTAGACATCATCGTTACTAGAGTTCTATGCTTGCACTGCAACCTTCCTCATATAGTAATACGACTCTCTTTTCATAAGAGGGAATAAATATTCAATAAGTAGATACTCTACTTAATTAGTCTATCAATGATAACTTATACACTACCACGACCCGTTTAGTGGTACTCAATCTCAACATCCATTCCAATACAACTCTCACGGTTGTAATCAGCTCATTACTCGCAGAATCATTGCTGCCTTACTATGGTCCACCACTGACCTACTGTCATCATTCACTTTCCATGAAATCTTAATAGCTAACCATACGGAGTCCATACATGTCATATCAAATCCTTCTAAGGAGGTAACATAATCACCATTTCTGATTCATGAAGAACACTCCTGATCTCAAAGGTTCATTTAGTCCTTTTGAAACATGGTCCAGGCTCATTCTCAAGATAGTACCTTCTAAGATAGATAGCCCGCTCATGGCGATTACACGAATTAAACCTTTACCAACTACTATTACGGCTGGGTATTGCACAGTCATCAGAAGGAATGTCAATCTTCCAAACCATAATACAACCTTCACAGTTTTAACCATTATCACTGTATTCTTTTGGCACAAGCGCCTATAATTATCCTCTTACCTTTAAAGTGTCGGCCACCTCTTTGGCCTTTCCTGATAGTAAAATTTCCTTACAGTCAATGTCACTTTAACCATCTCCAAATAAATTTTCTACCTTATTTCAATCACAGCTTATGTGAAAATGCTTTCCTTAAAATCTGATGAGTAAAAAAAAAATCACCATTTTTCCATAAGTTATTGCCTCAGTCTTTAGAGGTTAATCACTGTCATGACTGACTCTCAATTATACTTAGAACATCTTTTATCTTAAGTCCTAATTGCCTAGAACAATTTCAACCTTTACTGGTTCGATCCATACTTTCTCGTGGTTTAACACGTGCCCCACTTGGCATCATTATAATCATGTCATATTTCCTTTATCAACATTTTTATTCTTGAGAATTTTGAATATTACCTTTTTCCTTATAAAACCTCTAAGGTTATCCTTCAATCGTTCCTCCTGTATTCCCTAGATACAGGGCATATCACAATACCATTTACTAATAGTAGAACCATTGTCTATATACTTCTGCAAAATTTCTCCACTGATTCTTAAAGGTTATTGTTACCTTAACCCTTTCCAAATCATACTGTCAAAACTCATACTGTCCCTATTAAGGGTGAAATGCCAACCTTTATGCATTCCCCTAGGATTCATTTTAAGTTACCGATGTTCTATCCTTAATTCCACCTTTAAAAGGTACCTGCATCCTTCTACGGATAAATCAAGTCATATATCCCTGATAAGGGTGTCTTATTCAATCATTCCCACCTCGATAGTATATGCCTAATTTCACAATAACATCTGTATTCAAAATGAGGTCAATCAATATGGCCTCCAAAAGATAACAACGGTTATCCGCTTTTCTTGCCTAATTTGGTAACGATAACAAGGATGTTCTGGAAGATATTGGTCGTGTTCAACGTGAACTTCTTCTTAATAATTCCTTATTTACTTTTGTTGTTTATCTCAACAGTCACCTCAATGTTGGGATATCTTTCATATCTGGCGTCTCCCTTTCTGGGTATCATGCCACCGGTCTTACACTTCACCTTCTTGAAGGTCACTTCCTTCATCCAATTTTCTTAATTTCTTACTCTCTTATCCCCTTAGTCTATCCGCGTCTCATTATTTATCCTTCGAATTATCTCAAGGTTTCCTCGAATCTTCCCAACTTACAGGGGAAAAATATATGTATCTCTTATGCCCTCAACCATCAATTTTAACTCATGGTGAATCACCCTCATCCTGACGATTACATACTCTTCTATTTCTATTTCTACGAGTCTTTAGGGTTTCCTCATACCCAACTCCCTTATCATTCCTCAAACTCTAATGCCTTTATATTCCTTTCCACTTCAATTCCTTTTTATTTTCCTTTCTCTTATCATTAATTCATGAACCAACACAACATAAGCATAGATTTCAAACGTCCCGTCATTCTGGATTCGTGTCCTCAGAACGAATCTTGATAACTTTTACAACTTAGATTCATAATTTATCATACTCGTCTGCCTTTGTTCTGGCTCTAAAGCTTTTACTCTATCTCTATAACCTTGGGAAGTACTTTCCTGAAAACAATTGACTGAACTTAAATCAGTTTATTATAATCTCTTGCTCCGTGCCTTCCTTGGTCTTTCACCAGCGGGTGGTCTCTCTCTTAGGAGGGTAAGTGATAAAAATAGTCTTTTGTGATTCGTCAATCATTTAGAATCTCAAATAATTCCGATATTTCCTTTAGCCAGGCTCTTGCCTCGACTGGGTCAACCTGTTCCTTGGAACTCTGAGAGCTTAGCGACTTAGAGGTCCTGAAAGAATTTCTCACCGCATTATTTCCTCAGGGTGGTGGTTGGGGATAATAGTCTAAGTCCTTTTTAGACAGGTCCATGAATTGCCGTATAGGAGTGCCGTCTCGGGTCTCCTTTCCTTACTCGACTTCTGCTTTTGCTTTTTTTTTTTTGTCTAAATATTTCTTCCTACTCCCCATAATTGGGGTCATCTTTTAATTTAAAATCTTCATTTTCCACTTTATTATTTTCCGGGTTCTTTATATCTTAATTGCGACCTCCCTGATTCTCACGTTCAAGGTTTGCCCTTAATCTTATTCCTCCAACTATGGCTCTCATCTAAGTTCTCATCCTTACGCTCTTGAACTTTTCGGAACCCAAATTCTATAGGAATACCTCATTATTCCCTTATCATCTTTCTCGGTATTAATCTCATATTTATTTGTTGGCTCTCTGCCTTCATTCATCACCTTTTTCTGGCACAATATGCTCTTTTCCAATAATTCGGTCTCTATTGCAATCTCAAACAGCTTTTCGGTACCGGCTCCGGTTACCTTCACTACTATTTCCATTTTCTCAAAATCTCTTATCAACTCTCCCAAAGACATTATCATCTTGAGTCTCTCCTTTTTACTAATGGCATCAGCCACCACATTGGCTTTCCCCGAATGATAAAGAATCTCCCAATCATTATTCCTGATTAGCTCTAACTGCCTCCTCTGGCATATGTTGAGCTCTTTCTACGTGAAAATGTACTAGAGCACTTATGGCTTAGGTAATTCTCGCACTTCTCTCCATACAAGTAGTGCCTCCAATCTTTAGGGTAAAACTATTGCCACGAGCCTAAGCTCATGGGCGGGGATATCGAATTTCATATTACCTTAATTGTCTTGACATGTACGCGATTACCTTACCGTGCTGCATAAGCACGCACCCTAAGCCCTTGTGCGAAGCGTCACTATACTTCACAAAATCTCTTTTTCCATCCGGCAACGCCAGCATAAGGGCCATCACCAACCTCTGCTTCAGTTCTTGAAAGCTGTTCTCGCATTTCTCTGTCCATTCGAACTTCTCAGTCTTACGAGTAAGCCGCGTTAAAGGGGTTACTATCTTTACAAACTTGAACGAACCTCCGGTAGTGACCGGCCAATCCTACCTCTGGTAGTCGACCAAACCATGGTCATCAATTCATCAGTGGTCCTTTATCCAATCCTGTCAGGATCCTGCATGGGGTCCTCCTCAACAACTATCCCTACTAGGACAACATCCTCAATATCAACATCATCCGGTCCTACATTAGGACACTCTATCGGATCCACAATCCGATCTCCAATTAGTAATAAATATCATCACGATGTTGCTCCTCAACCTCAGGGTTCGGAGTCCCGCTACCATATACGATAACGAACTACGCTCCTATCATGATATTTATAAGGGTTCCCATAAGGGTTTTAACTGTCAGTGCTACGTTAGGTAGCCCGACTATGAACTTGGCAAGAGTTCTTATTATCTTAGTTAACTTATTATCTTAACGTCCCATCATCTCTGAGGTTTATAACGCTTAGCTCTGATACCATTTCTGTAACACCCCCAGATCCGGGGTCGGGGATCCGGGTCGTCACGGTCTTTCTTTCCACAATATCACTTCACTTAATTAATAATAATAACCTTATGCTGTGACCCCACACTAACACACACCACAACCCGTTATAGTCTCAGAGATGAAATTGAAATAAGTACAAGTCTTTGAATCCACAGTTTAAAATTATTACAACCCAAAATGATTACTTGATAAATTTACAGTTAATTGCCATTATCTGCCACAAGTTATAATTATACATAATTGATTCTCAAAAATAGAATGCCTGATCTACCAATAGATCTACCTCTGCAGCTATAGCAGCCACAACATCATCGGGAAGACGCGGGACGCTTCCCACGCGCTTGTGCTGGGTCTGCTGGAGTCTGGCCATCTTTCCTAACTGTTGTTGTGTGATGAAGAAATAAAGCAAGAGTGAGCCTTACAGCTCGCAAGATAATATATAGTGATAACAATAATATAAGTATCTAGATGGATACTTACTAGAATCTTTTATCGTGTGTAAGATAATTACTAGTATATACTTACTAGTATATGAGCCTTCTCATAGTACTCATGAAAGTCTTGGTCAAAAGAAATGAACCAAGTTTGATATCTTAATGCGATGAAGTCGCAAAATATTCAGTATATACATATATACTTTTCAAAATATTGGAAGTCCTCTTCCATGCATAATATACACAAAATCCCAGTGTATAACTGTATAAAAATATCGTTGCAAGGTGATCTCATATATCTAACCTTGTCTCAACATTTTTCTGAAAATCTTTGTCATTCATAAGACAATTATTAATTAGATATAAGTTTAAAAGATGAGGTTACCAAATACCCCAATATACTTATATCTTTCCCAATACTACTTGAACTACCACCATTCAAGTTATAATCAGTTTCAAAAGTTCATCCCACTGATGAGACCACAAGATAAGACTTGAATAGATTCAATCTTTGAAATATTATTGAATGAAAAAGTTATGAGATACTTTATTTAGTCCCGATATATATATATCCACATATATATATCCCTTTAAACATTTCCTGGAATCTCTGTTATGCAAAGTATGAACAGAGTTTGAAACATCCAATGAATTTTGGAAAGGAAAAGAATTTTGGCATAAACCCGATATCTCGCTGATCAGGCAAAAATACCAATAAGTAACCTTTTCTACTGTAGATGGATGAATTCCTCACCGGTCATCACCCTGGCCGCATTAGGACCTCGCGCTCGACCGTACCCCGGTCCCTCACGCGTTGATGGACTGCCACCCAGCCACTTACACAATAATAGACCGTACCCCGGCCTGTCGCTTATGCCGACTCAATGAGATGGGCTTACTTCCCGAACGTTGGGCAAGTAATCAATTCATTTACCAAATCTGCAACCTCGTTGCGAATATAAAATACACCACAGAGCCAGATTCCCCAGGTTTTGAGCGAGTATTTAAATCCCCTTTAAAAGGAAGATCTTAAATATAAAAATGAGTTTTGGGATCCGCTCTGACTTTTAAAAATCATTTTGAAGACTCGAAAACACTTTAAAGAGTGTTTGGAGTAAAGCTGATTTAATGAAGTAAATCAGTCCCCAGAATATTAGAAAATATCTGAATATTATTAATTAAATAATATTCCCATAAAGAATAATCTTTATAAAAAAATAATTGAAGTAGAAGTATTAAAATTTATACTTGAAACGAGTATTAAATAACCAAAGATATACTTATATGAAAGTATTATCTTTATTTGAATAATCGAAAATAAGTTTGATTATTTACACCTTATTCTTTAATAAAATAAAGAATATATCTTAGCAAATAATCGGAGTCATAGATCCTCAAATGAATATTCAAATAATATTCAATAAATAAAATAAGTTGAGTCATAATACCTCGAATGAATATTATAAATAATATTCATTAAATAAAATAAAGGAGTCATACATCCTCAAATGAATATTCAAATAATATTCAATAAATAAAATAAGCTGAGTCATAATACCTCGAATGAATATTATAAATAATATTCATTAAATAAAATAAAGGAGTCATACATCCTCAAATGAATATTCAAATAATATTCAATAAATAAAATAAAAAGTCATACGCCTTCGAATAATATTCGAAATAATATTCAATAATAAAATAAAGTTAAAGTTATCGAATAAACCTTATTCGATTTATAGTTTGGAAAACTATAACCATATATATATATATAAATATATATATATATATATATATCCTTATCCATATATATAAGATTACTCGGGATCCTCGACTCCCGGTTTTGGAAAATATTTTCACCTTTTGGGTCCCTATACTAAGGGTATATGCAAGTTACCGCTATCCTCTAGCATAGGTATTATCAACTGAACCAACAGATATATATTTCAAGAATATGAAACAGGCATGCATATATACCATATCACATGCTACAATATATCGCAAGAATTTGCTAAATAACCAACATGCATCTATCGCAAGATAATGCATATACAAGTGTATTCATCACAACAACAGTATAACGAATAGAATACTTGCCTGAGCGACTGGGGGTTACGAATGGCTCGGGACGAGTCTGGTAACCTATAAACAACAAGTAAGTTGGAATTAAACCAAAGTCACTTGTAAATCTATACTTTAACTAACTTAGACTCTAACGCTTGTTTTGCGCTCACTGATTCGCTTAAGTCACTCGGGTACCCTCGGCTCCACCATTTTTAATAATTTAACCTTTACGAGTTTTAAAGCGATTCCTTCTCGAGTGACTTACCAACTGCCTAAAACACTTACCATAAATGTTTCATGCATTAATTAACCCTTTGTGGTCTTTAACCTACATTTCAAAGTAAGGCGGGGGGAAAAGTTTCGTTCGCGAAACGCCGTTACTTGAAACGGTCGTTTCTCCTAAACCGTGCATCGGAATCGAACGAACTACATATCAAAACGAAGCTCGTAACATGAGCTATCTAAACATGGCAGTGGTCACAATCTAGCAGGGGGTTCTCGGGTCCTAATGCTATGCACAAAAACAGTCCAAAGAAAATCGGACGTTACGACGGCTATGTTTACGCGATTTCCAATTTTTTAAACCATCCACAATCAACCCAAATCAACCTCAAATTCAACATACAACCAACATCCATCCTTATCACATCATAACAACCCCAACCAATCCAATTTAATCATTTATACTTATACTTAAACTTAACTTTAATCATGCTTAAGTTCTTTTAAATCAAAACCACAACAATTACCATTCCATTTCACTACCATACCAAATCTCAAACTCTAAATCATAACAACAAGCTACAATAACATCCTACTCATCAAAATCACCTTATAATATATATGAACCTAGGGTTTGGAAATGGTATACCTTCCTTGAAGTGGTGGGTGGAGCTAGGAAGCCTTAAGAAGCTTGGAGAAGTTTTAAGAAAGCTTGGATCTTCAAGAAAACAAGACAAACTTCAAGTTAAAAATCTTGAAAACACTATTCATTGTATTCTTCATTGATTAAATGAAGAAGTTAGAGAAAGAATTAATGGCTTAAACTCATGATATAGCCATAACTAAGCATGAAGATGATTAGGGAATTTTCTTACCAATTTAGGAAGCTTTGATCTTTGATTTTGAAAAATCTATGCCTTGAAAATGCTAAAAAGCCGTGAGCAAGATGAACTCATGCCTTGGTTGTTTTGATTTTTTGATGGAAATGATTTTTACTTGGCTTGGTTGACTTGATTTGTATTTGATTTAGCAAATTACTACCTTGCCCTTGAATTTGTGTGGTTCTTATTCAACCACACCTCCTTCCTTCCCATGTCATGCTTACCTCATCCTCATGATGTCATCCTTCCTTCCTTGTCTTCTTTCTATTGGTTGGATGACATCATTCCCATTAATCCCTTTTATTAACTTCCTAATCGTTGCCTAATGACCGCTGATCTGTTATACGGTTCGCTTAACTTTCGCTTTCATTTATCGTTTGAAGGATCATACCCGGGATCTTATTACTTAGGTCCCCTTAACCTTTCTCAATACATTGTATTCCTTTTATGATCCTCTCTTATAATCCTTTAATTTAAATCCTTTTTATCCTGTTACCTTATACTCAATTCTCTCCGTATATTGTGGATTTCCGGGAAAAATCAAAGTGTTCGGAATTGGATTCTGACGATCTTTATATACACTTATATACCACATAGAGTACTAATAAAATCTCAGAATATCCATATCAGAACCCCTACATAGTGTGGCATGAAAAGTTTTCTCGTTCAGCAAAAACACTATTCATAAGGGTTTCAAAATTTCTCAAAAATTGGGGTTATTACAAAAATCATGGGAATGGAAGCTCATCTCAAACACCTAAATTTGATAGAACAAACTCAGGAGGAGAAAGAGAAGAAGGATCTGGCAATCATACCAATAATGAAGAATATGATGAAGGCACAAGTCAACAAACTCATACAAGGAAGTGGGATATGAGTCGCACTAGAGAAGCAATTATTGGTGATCCTACTGCTGTCTGCTGATGTGAGAACTAGAAGTGCAACTGCTAATGAGTGCATACATGCATGCTTTCTGTCTCAAATAGAACCCAAAAAACTGAAGAAGCTCTAATGGATCCTGATTGGATATCTGCAATGCAAGATGAGCTTAATCAGTTTGAAAGAAACAAAGTTTGGGAGTTAGTTCCTGCACCAAAGAATAGGAGCATTATTGGAACAAAATGGGTGTTCAGGAACAAGATGGATGAATATGGTATAGTTACTAGAAACAAGGCAAGGTTGGTTGCAAAAGGCTAGTCACAAGAAGAAGGAATTGATTATGATAAAAATTTTGCTCCAGTTGCAAGACTTGAAGCAATAAGGATTTTTCTAGCATTTGCTGAACATTCAAATTTTAAAGTGTATCAAATGGATGTCAAGAGTGCCTTCCTAAATGGTGAGTTAGAAAAAGAAGTTTATGTGCAACAGCCACCTGGCTTTGAAGATCCAGAATTTCCAAATTTTGTGTACAAGTTACTCAAGGCTCTATATGGACTAAAACATGCACCTAGAGCTTGGTATGATACATTATCAGAATTCCTGTTTAAACATGATTTTAATAGAGGTACTATAGATAAGACTCTCTTCTACAAGAAACATGGTGAATATATGATTCTAGTTCAGTTCTATGTGGATGATATCATCTTTGGTTCTATAAATGAAAAGCTTTGCCAAAGATTTTCTAAGCTTATGCAGAGTGAATATGAAATGAGTATGATGGGGAAATTAAGTTACTTTCTTGGACTACACATCAGTCAAAGAAGTGATGGAATCTTCATCAGCCAAACTAAGTATGTCAAGGACTTATTGAAAAAGTTTGGTATGGTTGATTGTTCACCTGCTTCTACACCTATGTCTACAACAACAAAGTTGGATGAAGATAGAAAAGGCAAGAATATAGATATTTCAAGATATAGAGGAATGATTGGATCATTGCTTTACTTAACTGCAAGTAAACCAGACATCATATTTGTAACATGTCTATATGCAAGATTTCAAGCCAATCCAAAAGAATCACATTTGATGGCTGTAAGAGGATTTTCAAATATTTGAAGGGGACTCCAAACTTGGGATTATGGTATCCTAAGGGAACTGGTTTTGAAGCTTGTTAGGAATATATGTGCATTAGTTTGATGATATGTTTAACAAAATACTTAAGTAGAAATTTAGTGTCAGTAGCCTCAACGGATAAGACCACTTTGGCTATCCGTTGATGGTGTAGCTTTACTTAGAAATAAGTCTAGTATTGTAGCATATTTCAGTCTCTGTATTTAAAATGTAATTCTTAGAAGTTGAGAGAAACTATAAGTCATGTTGACTACTAGATGATATGCAGATAGGAAGGCCAATTGTAAATATTTCATGCCTTGTAATTTTGTATAAATGAAGTGGTATCAACGGATGACTTAAAGACCTTCAACGGATGAGAAGCTAAGCTTCAACGGATGTCTCTAAAGCTTCAACGGATAACATCCTTCAACGGATGAGAGCATCAACGGATAAATGCATCAACGGATGAAAGCTTCAACGGATAACATCCTTCAACGGATGAAGTCATTAACGGATGAAAGCTTCAACGGATGTTCTGCTAATTAGCCGTTGATAAGTGGTAGTTGTACCTACAGACAGAGGCACATGGGTTGACAGAGAAAACTGAGATGTGGTAGCCGAATTTCAGGATCAACAGAAAAAGCAGCCGTTCTTCTTTAGTACAAAGATGCAATAGTCAACAAAGTACTGGAGTGAACAGGAAAAGAAGCAAGTGAAGAACTTATTTTACTATTGTAATTTTATATTGTTTTTCACTTGTACACTTGGTAATATATAAACCAAGAAGAAGCTAGTAATTAGAGAGAGATTTTCCAGAGCTGTTAAGAAATATCTTGAGAGAAAATTCATCTAGTTTGTACTAGGATGCAGCTGTGATCAACATTGTTGAACACAGATTTTCTAATATACCATCTCTGGTGGAACAACAAATCCACCAGAAAAGTTTTTAAAGTTTGTTGTGTTCTTTACATTTTGTGTTTGAATATATATCTGTCTGCATTAGCTCAAAGCAATTCATACACTTGTTCATCTAGAACACACTGCTTTAATAAACTTCTCAAAACCTGAAAAAGTTTTGAGATTTACATTCAACCCCCCTTCTGTAAATCTCATTGTTAGTCCTCTAGGAATAACAATTGGTATCAGAGCAAGCTCTTGACACACAAAGAGTTTAAAGATCTTGGAATCTAACAAAGATGAGTAAGAAGGATATTGGAGTAAAGATCCCAGTTCTTGACAAAGACAGTTATCACCACTGGAAGGTGAAAATGCACCTTCATCTACTCTCCCAAGATGAAGGTTATGTAAACTGCATTGAGAATGGTCCTCACATTCCCCACAAAGTAGCCACAGTTGCTACGGCCACAATTGCTGTTGGTCAATCCATTCCAAAACCTAGAGCAGAATGGACAATGGAAGACACAGAAGAAGTCCACAAGGATAAGAAGGCTATGAACATTTTGTTTAATGGTCTTGACAAGGATATGTTTGATAATGTGATAAATTGTTCAACTGCCAAAGAGGTTTGGGACACAGTTCAGTTGCTGTGTGAAGGTACAGAACAAGTAAAAGAGAACAAAATGCAGCTTCTCATTCAACAGTATGAGTACTTTCATTTTGAAGAGAATGAATCTTTAAATGACACATTTAATAGATTCCAAAAGCTGTTGAATGGACTGAAGCTGTATGGTAGAGTGTACCAGGTGAAGGATTCAAATCTTAAATTTTTGAGATCCTTACCAAAGGAATGGAAACCCATGACTGTTTCCTTAAGAAACTCTCAGGATTATAAGGACTTTACTCTTGAAAGATTATATGGAATCTTGAAGACTTATGAACTAGAGTTGGAACAGGATGAGGTATTGGAGAGGGGGAGAAAGAAAGGAGGTTCAGTTGCATTGGTAGCTGAAAATGAGAAAGAATGCAGAAAAGAAACTGTGAGATCTACATCAAGCTCCAAAGATGGTGTAAGAAATCCAGAATCAGACAAGGGTAAAGAGCAAGTTGCTGAAAATGAAGACAACTCCAGTCAAGATGACTCTGATGGTATTGATGAGCATCTTGCATTTCTGTCCAGGAGATTTGCAAAGATGAAGTTCAGGAAAAACACTAGAGCCACTAAACCCTATAAGAACATGGTGGACAAATCCAAGTTCAAGTGTTTTAATTGTGGTATAAGTGGACACTTTGCAAGTGAGTGCAGAAAGCCAACCTCTGAAAAGAAGAAATTTGAACAAGTAGATTACAAAAAGAAATATTTTGATCTACTCAAACAGAAGGAAAGGGCTTTCATTACTCAAGAAAAGGACTGGGCAGCTGATGGAGATGAAGAGGATGAAGATGTGGATTATGTCAACCTTGCTCTCATGGCTGATTCTGAAGAAAACGAAGTTAGTTCATCAAGCAATCAGGTAATCACTACTGATTTAACACAGCTTACTAAAGAAGAGTGCAATGATGCTTTCAATGACATGTCTACTGAATTATATCATTTGCGTGTGTCTCTTAAATCTCTTGCTAAAGAAAATAGTAGGATCAAAGAGAACAATCTGTTTTTAAGTAATAGAAATACTGTGTTAGAAAATAAGTTGATTGACCTAGAGAAAACCAAATTGCATTGTATATCTGTTGAAAATAAACTAGCTGAATCTGTTAAGAAAGTAGAAATACTTTCCAATCAATTAGAGAAAGAGCAAGAGGTGATTAAAGCCTGGAAAACATCTAGGGATGTAAGTGCTCAAATTGCCAAAGTCCAAGGAATTGAATCATTCTGTGAAACTGCCTGGGATAAAAATAAAAAGAAACTGGAATTAATTGATGGACTGTCAACGGATGTGGAATCAACGGATGATGAAAGTTATCCGTTGAAGGAAGAAAAGGAACATCCGTTGAAGGTTCCTCAATTAAAACAGGCAGATGTTTCTAAAAGAGAAAATCTAAAGAAACTCAACAAAAAGTTTGGTTCAACTTCAAAGAACTTTGTCAAAGAAGGAGCAAGCACATCCAAAGATGTCAGAAAGGTGAATGTAGGGCACATGACCTTAGAACAGTTAAACAATAGGCTCAAGATGGTTGAGGATAAAAAGGAATCCAAAAGGAAATCCAACAGAAATGGGAAGGTAGGAGTTAACAAACATAACAATTACACACCTGACAAGTATGCTCCTAGAAAAAGCTGTGTGCATTGTAGTAGTGTTAATCATCTATCTGCTAACTGTAAATCTATTAAGAAATCTCCCATAACTGTACCCTCTTCCATGCCTAACATGTCTGTATCACCTCTACATGCTATGCCTGTTATGTCTCAACAAAATCCTTATGCACATTTTGCAAACATGCCATATTTTAACAATCCTTATCTTGCTGCATTCAGTATGCCTCAAATGCCATACAATATGCCAATGTGGAATAACATGTATGCACAATCCATGCCTAATAATTCTATAAATGTGATGGATAATGTTGTGACTAACCCTACACCTCAACCAACCACATCTAAGACCAAGGTTGACTCAAACTCACCTAAGTCTAAAGATGCAGGAGGAATGAAGTCTAGGAGAAAGGCTAACAAGAATGGACCCAAGGAAACTTGGGTACCAAAATCAAATTGATTGATTTTGTGGTGTGCAGGAAAATAGAAGAAATCTATGGTACTTGGACAGTGGCTGTTCAAGACACATGACTGGAGATTTCTCCCTGCTCACAGAGTTTAAAGAGAGAGCTGGCCCCAGCATAACCTTTGGAGATGACAGCAAAGGGTTTACTATGGGATATGGCTTGATTTCAACAAGGAATGTCATCATTGAAGAAGTTGCATTAGTTGATGGTCTCAAGCACAACTTACTGAGTATCAGTCAACTATGTGATAGAGGGAATACAGTTTCCTTCAATTCTGAAGCCTGTGTTGTCACTAGTAAGGAAGACAACAAAGTGGTTCTAACTGGAGTTAGAAAAGGAAATGTGTACTTAGCTGACTTCAACTCTACAGATGCAGAATCTATTACTTGTCTCTTCAGCAAAGCAAGTTCAGTTGAGAGTTGGCTATGGCACAAGAAGCTATCCCATTTGAATTTCAAAACAATGAATGATCTAGTCAAAAAGGACTTAGTAAGAGGAATTCCTCTTGTTGAATTCTCAAGGGATGGTCTGTGTGATGCTTGTCAGAAAGGCAAACAAAGGAAAGCATCATTTCAGAAGAAGCTTGAAACAACAATTGATGAACCATTACAGCTGCTACATATGGATTTGTTTGGACCAGTCAATGTATTGTCAATAGCAAGAAAAAGATATTGCTTAGTGATTGTAGATGATTTCTCTAAGTTCTCATGGGTCTGTTTTCTTGGATCAAAGGATGAAGCAAGTGAAATCATTATCAATCACATCAGGCAAGTCAACAATCATCCTGACTTGAAGGTTAGAAATATCAGGAGTGACAATGGAACTGAGTTCAAGAATTTGACATTAAGGCTGTTCTGTGAAGAAAATGGAATCATGCATGAGTTCTCAGCTCCAAGAACACCTCAGCAAAATGGGGTTGTTGAAAGAAAGAACAGATCTTTAATTGAAGCTGCCAGAACAATGCTTGAAGAATCAAAGTTACCAACATATTTCTGGGCTGAAGCTGTTAATTGTGCCTGCTTCACTCAGAATATTTCTTTGATCAATCAAGCTAAAGGCATGACTCCTTATCAGTTGTTCAAGAGAAGAAAACCAACTCTAAACTTTCTTCATGTCTTTGGATGTAAATGCTTTATACTGAGGAATCAATCTGACCATAAAGGGAAGTTTGATGCAAAGGCTGATGAAGGAATATTTGTTGGTTATTCAGCTGGAAAATCTTATAGGGTCTACAATCTAAGAACCAACATTGTTATGGAATCTGTGCATGTTGTGTTTGATGATAAAAAGATTGATGGACTAACAGATGAGGGACATAATGAGAGACTCAAATTTGACAATATTGAGATATATTGTGATGATAGTGAAGAGGAGACTGATGGAGATGACACTTCAAAAGGGATTCAAAACATGCCCCTGGATAATGCACAAAATACTGCATCCATTGATAGAAGCAATGCAGTATCCGTTGAAAGACATAGTGCATCATCCGTTGAAGTACAAAATGAAGCATCCGTTGATCATAGTTCATCAACGGATAATCGATTTACATCATCAGTTGATAGAACTCCAAGTTCCCTGCAAAGGACCAACAACTCAGGGGGAGTTTCAACTAGTCAACACTCTGTCTCACATCATGACAATACTGAGACCACCTCATCTAGAGCACATCTTCCACCACAAAGGAAATGGACCAAGAATCATCCCTTTGAACTGATCATTGGTGATGCATCATCTAAAGTGCAAACAAGAAGAGCTACTCAAGATGAATGTCTGTACAGTAGTTTTCTATCTCAGGAGGAACCTAAGAAAGTGGAAGAAGCTCTATTGGATCCAGATTGGATATTAGCTATGCAGGAAGAGCTAAACCAATTTGAGAGAAACCAAGTTTGGAAGCTGGTACCCAAACCAAAGAACAAGAGTCCTATTGACACAAAGTGGGTATTCAGAAACAAGATGGATGAAAATGGCATTATCATAAAGAATAAAGCCAGACTGGTTGCTAAAGGCTATTCTCAGCAAGAGGGAATAGATTTTGATGAAACATATGCTCCTGTTGCAAGACTTGAAGCCATCAGAATATTTCTAGCCCATGCAGCCCATGCCAATTTCAAAGTCTATCAAATGGATGTCAAGAGTGCATTTCTAAATGGGAAATTAGAGGAAGAAGTCTATGTAAGTCAACCTCCAGGATTTGAAGATCCAAATTTTCCAGACTATGTGTATTATCTGTTGAAAGCACTCTATGGACTGAAGCAAGCACCTAGAGCCTGGTATGAAACCTTATCAAAATTTCTTTTGGAGAATCACTTCACTAGAGGTACTGTTGATAAAACTCTCTTCTTTAGGGATGTTAATGGCTCTAGTATACTTGTTCAAATTTATGTAGATGACATAATATTTGGCTCTATAGATGATAAACTTTGCAAAAAGTTTGCTAAGCTAATGCAAAGTAAATATGAAATGAGCCTAATGGGAGAACTAACCTATTTTCTTGGTTTACAAGTTAAACAAGTTAGTGATGGAATTTTCATTAGTCAAACTAAATATATTTATGATCTTTTAAAGAAGTTTGACTTAATGGAATGCTCATCTGCAAAAACTCCCATGGCCACTGCCACCAAACTTGAATTAAATAAGACTGAAAGGTCTGTGGACATTACAAGTTATAGAGGCATGGTTGGTTCACTTTTATATTTAACTGCTAGCAGACCAGATATAATGTTTGCTACATGTCTGTGTGCTAGATTTCAAGCTGATCCTAGGGAGTCTCACTTAATTGCTATCAAGAGAATTTTCAGATATCTCAAGGGTACACCAAATTTAGGAATTTGGTATCCTAGAGAATCTGGCTTTGATCTAATTGGTTATTCAGATACAGACTATGCAGGTTGCAAAATAGACAGGAAAAGTACAACAGGCTCCTGCCAATTCCTGGGAAACAAGCTTGTATCATGGTTTAGCAAAAAGCAAAATTCAGTCTCTACTTCTACAGCTGAGGCTGAATACATTGCTGCTGGAAGTTGCTGTTCTCAAATGTTATGGATGAGGAATCAACTCCTTGATTATGGACTTCATGTTGATAGAATACCTATCTTTTGTGACAACACAAGTGCCATAGCCATAACAGAGAATCCTGTACAGCACTCAAGGACCAAGCACATTGATATCAAGTACCACTTCATTAGGGAGCATGTCATGAATGGTACAGTGGAACTACATTTTGTTCCAAGTGAACAACAAATTGCTGACATATTTACCAAGCCACTTGATGAATCAACATTCACAAGATTGGTAAGTGAGCTAGGTATGCTTAATTACTCTTAAAATTCATGTCTTCTTTGCAATTTGATGAGAAGCCTGAAATATATTAGTTGCTAGAACAAATTTGACTTTTAACAAAGTTTATTCCATCAACGGATGTTCCCTATCCGTTGAAAGTCAAAATTGCTCTATCAACGGATATTCATTATCCGTTGAAAGACAAGTATATCTCTGGAACTTTTATCCGTCAACGGATAAAGCTGAAGTACCTTTCAACGGATGACAATTTACATTATCCGTTGAAATGTCACATCAGACGTTTGAGGTGTTTCACAGCCGTTGATTCTATTTTCTTAACCGTTGATACCATACATACATCTGTATGTATTGGTTTTAAAGGTAGTTATTAGAATACTTACAGTTTATTCTTAAACGGCTGAAATTCACTAACACCTACTTATTGATTAATCCTTTATTTATTTCTTTTTCTTTGAAAGCATATAAGCCCTTCTGATTGTTCATTATTACTTTACGCTTTCTTAGAATTTCAAGCATTTACCATTTTCTCTCTGCAAAACCTTCAAGTTATTCTCTGCAATTTCTACTCACAACAATGGCACCAGTCGTGAAGATTATGTCTCAATCTGGGTTCATCTACGAGAAGAACAATTTCATAGCTCTGGTAGAAAAGAATGAAGCCCACTCAGATTATCACAAAATGATGGACTTCATCAAAAACTGTAAACTTAGCTATGCAATGCTGGAAGCCCCAACGATTTTCTGTGAAGTAGTTGAGGAGATTTGGACAACTGCTGAGTTCAACTCCATGGATATGACTATCTCCTTCACTCTCAAAGGTAAAAATCACTGTATTAACTGTGATGACTTACAAGCATGTTTTAAATTACCTGAGAACAATGCCATGACACCACACACTGATAGTGATGTATCCAGCATGTTAGATTCCATAGGTTACTCTCTTAACTCTGCTAATTTAGGGGGTATTAGACGAAAAGGCCTTAGGAAAGAATGGAGTTTTCTTGGGGATGCCTTCATAAAGGTTTTCTCTGGGAAAATTAGTAATTTTGATGCCATAACTTCATCTCTTGTTAATATGTTCTATATGCTTGTTTCTGATAGGTACTTTAACTTTAGCAACTATGTGATGCTAGAATTAGGTACTAGATTAGGTAACAAAGCTAATAGACCTAATAACATCTATTATGCTAGATTCTTTATGTTATTGGCTAACCATGTTGCTGAAGGTTTAGTCATAATCAATGAGAATAATAAACTCAAGTGCTGGGCACAAGAGAAAAGAGTTCTTGCAGACTTGAAGAGAATGGATCTAAACAGCAGTGTGCAATTGGTATATTTACCAATCATGAATGCACCCCAGGTAGGTGAGGTAATTGCTTCTACAACTCCTACTTCTTCCAACCCCTCTATTTCTTTATCTTCTAGTGTGGCCATGAAATCTGTGTCAATGCCCCAACAGATTTCTACCAAGGTCACCAAATCTAAACTTTCAAAATCCAAGACAAAGAAAACCACCTCTGTTGTTTCTCAAAAGACAACAGTTGTAACAACAACCATTAACCCTGAGGGAAGTGAACAGGGTGTGAGTGGTGAGGGGAGGGGTGAACATCAAAGAAACCCCCAGGATAAGGAAGGAGAGTTGAGTGCTTCCCAAGCTAGCCAAGCCCCAGTTTCTCAAAAAGCTGTGGTGGTTGAAAAGGTTTCTAGCACATCCCTAGTAGCATCCTCCCAAAAGGATGTTACTATTGAAAAGAGTTCCCAACCAGGAACACAGAACAAAAAAGGGAGGGACACTAAAGCCAAACACTCACCTACAAAAGCTTTTATTAGAAGGAAGAAGGCTAGAACCCAATCTTCTACACAGGGTGCACACACTGCACAGATACATCCATCTGTCTCTGTGCCTTCTCAAACTCAGTTTGATGTGACTCCAATAAATGTGGAGTCACAGCCCCATTCTCTCACAATAACTACACATCAATCACCAAATACTTCTTCACCATCTCTGGATGTGGATATGTTATTCCCATCAATTCCTGATTCTCCCTCTTTACAACTCAGGGAGGAGCCCCACTCAAATACAGGTGATCATCATCTTTTAGATGATTTGTTGGATCACCCGCAAATTCTTTCAGATATAATTGAAGGATCTGTATCAACACATATCAAATCAATCTATACAGATTCAACAATTATATCACTTTCAATTTCATCTTCTTTTCCTTCTTCAACGGATATCACTCATCCGTTGACAAGTGGTTGCTCTTCAACGGATAAGCTTAACAGCAGTTATCCGTTGATAACAACAGTTTCAACTTCAACGGATATTCCACATCCGTTGATAGTCTCTACACAAATAACTGAAATGATTCCAAGTGTAGAAGACATGAATACTGTGCAATCACTTTTAGGATTGAGGGCAGGGAGTGAAAATTTGAGTGAGAGGCTGGGTTGCTCCCAGGCAAAAGGAGAGATTGAGAGCACAAAAATGCATGCTATTTCTTCCAGCATGGCAAAAGTCAGTGAGTGGAGTACCACCTTAGAAGGTGAAGGTGAGGGAGTGAGATGTGTGAGCCAGGGGGAGCCCCTGATGCAAGAACATAGAGAAAAAGAGAGAAAAGCAGGTACAGTTGATACAAGGGTGGAACCAGCCATTGCTCATGAGTCAATGATTGTGGATGATGCTGAAAAGGAAAGACAATTTCAGCAACATTACAAAGCTGTAATTGATAACATTTCCTTGGATGCTGACACTTTTACTCATCCTGTGACAGCCTATCAACTGTTGGCTGCTCAGGGCAATGAGGAGGCAGAGAGGACACTACATCTAGTGCACTCAACAGAATCTCTTCAAAGGGATAAAGCTGCTATTAACAGGATGCCTTCTACAGCTGGTGAGCCATCTGAGGAATTTGGAGTAAATTCTGATGATGATGACTCTATTTCTTCTGATGGAAGCATGAACATAGGGGGAGATGAAGACCCTAATTCCATTCCTAATCTACCTGAATGGGCCTTGACTAAGGAGCATAGAACAGGTGAATTCAATGTCCACTTGGTCAAACAAATCATCACTATTCAACAGGCCATTCAGAACACTTCAAATGCAAATATCAAGGCTATCCTCCAAGCTCACCTGGACTCACTGCATCTCATGAAGTTGCAGAAAGTAAAGCAAGATATGAGTCTAGATGATCTCAGGAAAGATATTGCTGACTTGAAATCCTTCACTTCAGAAAAATTGGATTCAGTCATGCCCTATGGTACTTTGCAGGACTTGGTTTCGAGATTGAAAAAGGAATCAGTTACTGAACAAAGGCTGGCCAAGTTGGAAGACAGAGTTCAAGGAATTGAAGATTCTGTGGCCACCCTTCTTCTCAACCAACAATCTCAAACCAATCTCCTAATGCAGCTGGCAAAAGCACAAGGCTTGACCCCTCTCCTTGATGATAACAAAAAGGGGGAGAATAAAAGGGAAGGGGAAGGAGAGCCCTCTACAAAGATTCAGATATCTAAAGTGCTAGTTCCTGCCATCACTACCTCTCCAATCATTCAAATCAAGGGAAAACCTGATGGAATTGATTTGATTCAGCTAGCAGCAGCTGAAATACAAATGAAAGAACAATGGAGGAGAATTGATGAAAGGTTGCAATTGGTGTTTGGTTCTACACAAAATAAATCAACATCTGTGAAATTTAGCACAAAGATTGAACCAATCAACATGGAGCTCAAGCCAGTAGGGAGAAATAAGGTTGGAGAGACTTCTTTCAAGAATTTAAAACCTATGGTTCTAAAGCCTAACACTAGATCCAGTATGGACTCCACAAAGAATCCCCTAGACTTTGCTCAGATGCAGGAAGTAGACTTTCCTCTTCCAAAACCTGATGGAGACAAAGTTTTAAGTGCAAGCATCATAAAGAAGAAGGAGACCAAGGACAAGGGTGAGAGAATGGACATGGCCTTTATCTATAGAGAGGGAAAGAGTATCTGTGTGATGCAAGGACATCCCAAATTTCTAAAGGCCAAAAGGGAAGAAACCAGAAGGTTGAAGAAAGAAGCTGTAAAACTCAAGGCTGACAAAAGAGCACAAGCAAAGCTTGAAAAACAGCTAAAGTCAAGCCAAGTTGAAGAAATGAAAGGAATTGAAGTCAGGGGTGAAGAAAAGATTGCTAACTTAGATGAGGTTCTTGGGAGCATATTTGGTGAAAATATGGAAGAAAGAGAGGAATGGCAGAAGGGAAACAGAAGAAAGGCCAAGGCACACAGAAGGAGTGAAGATAACCCTGAAGATACCAAATCTATATCTAAACCACTACCTTCCATACCTAAACCTTTTGTTGCTGATCCCTCTATAAATATCCATGGTGAACCAATCATTCCAAAAGAGGAACCTATTGATTGGGACAACATCACATTGCCTACCTTTTTAACCACTCTACCACTACCAAAGAAACAGAAAAGAAAATCTAAATCTACACCTCCCCTAACCTCTAAGAAATTCACTCAAAAACAAAAACCTAACCCTAAGCCACCCATTTCTAAAGATGATTATGTTCACATCTGTGACATAAAAGAAGCTTCAGACATTAATCTCTATCTGGATGAGCTGGAGGAAGTAAGGGGAATAGCTGCCTACAGACAGCTACCAGAGAGATTGGTTTTCAGATATAAGGGAGCTGGGGAAAGAACATGGCCTCTCTACAGGATTCTAAATGAAGGCTACTCTACCTTGATCAGAGTCTTTTCAGCCATCAAAAAGGATTCTGGCTTTACCAGAACAGCCAAGACTGAAATTCTCAACAAGATTGCCAACATAAGGAAGACTTGGAGGGAACCAAATGCTTTGCCCAGAACCTTACTCATACAAGAAAGGGGAACTAAAATTCACAAATCACCTCATTGGTTGATGGAATTTAGAGATGACAAAGGAGTCAGAAGATTTTTCAGACTTGAAGACCAACTCAAGATTGCCAGCAATGAAACTCTCAAAGAAATGCAATCTAAGTTGGATATCAGTGATGAAGATGAAGCTGAATTCTTCAGACAACTCCAACTCCAATTTGAGGAAAATGACAAAGGGCTAGGAAAGAAAACCAGGGAACAAAGAAGAAAATAATGATTTGCTCAGGCTAGAGGAGCACCCTTGGAAATACTGTAAATCTTCAATTACCTCCTAGTACATACACTTTTGCAGCACTTTTATATTTCTACTTAGTTTCAATTCAAATATTTGTTAAGTGTTTTGTTATCATCAAGTTAACCCTGAATTTATGCCTACAATTCTTATAGACATAAATAGGGGGAGATTGTTAGGAATATATGTGCATTAGTTTGATGATATGTTTAACAAAATACTTAAGTAGAAATTTAGTGTCAGTAGCCTCAACGGATAAGACCACTTTGGCTATCCGTTGATGGTGTAGCTTTACTTAGAAATAAGTCTAGTATTGTAGCATATTTCAGTCTCTGTATTTAAAATGTAATTCTTAGAAGTTGAGAGAAACTATAAGTCATGTTGACTACTAGATGATATGCAGATAGGAAGGCCAATTGTAAATATTTCATGCCTTGTAATTTTGTATAAATGAAGTGGTATCAACGGATGACTTAAAGACCTTCAACGGATGAGAAGCTAAGCTTCAACGGATGTCTCTAAAGCTTCAACGGATAACATCCTTCAACGGATGAGAGCATCAACGGATAAATGCATCAACGGATGAAAGCTTCAACGGATAACATCCTTCAACGGATGAAGTCATTAACGGATGAAAGCTTCAACGGATGTTCTGCTAATTAGCCGTTGATAAGTGGTAGTTGTACCTACAGACAGAGGCACATGGGTTGACAGAGAAAACTGAGATGTGGTAGCCGAATTTCAGGATCAACAGAAAAAGCAGCCGTTCTTCTTTAGTACAAAGATGCAATAGTCAACAAAGTACTGGAGTGAACAGGAAAAGAAGCAAGTGAAGAACTTATTTTACTATTGTAATTTTATATTGTTTTTCACTTGTACACTTGGTAATATATAAACCAAGAAGAAGCTAGTAATTAGAGAGAGATTTTCCAGAGCTGTTAAGAAATATCTTGAGAGAAAATTCATCTAGTTTGTACTAGGATGCAGCTGTGATCAACATTGTTGAACACAGATTTTCTAATATACCATCTCTGGTGGAACAACAAATCCACCAGAAAAGTTTTTAAAGTTTGTTGTGTTCTTTACATTTTGTGTTTGAATATATATCTGTCTGCATTAGCTCAAAGCAATTCATACACTTGTTCATCTAGAACACACTGCTTTAATAAACTTCTCAAAACCTGAAAAAGTTTTGAGATTTACATTCAACCCCCCTTCTGTAAATCTCATTGTTAGTCCTCTAGGAATAACAAAGCTGTTTGCTACGCAGATGCAGATTTTGCTGGATGCAGGGTTAACAGAAAGAGTACTAATGGAAGCTGTCAATTTCTTGGTCAAAGACTTGTATTCTGGTATAGAAAGAAACAACAATCTGTATCAACTTCTACAGCACAGGCTGAATACATAGCTGCAGGAAGTTGTTGTGCTCAAGTGCTTTGGATTAGAAATCAGCTAATGGATTGTGACCCAGTGTTACACAAAATTCCTATCATGTGTGACAATACCAGTGCTATATCTATAGTGTCTAATCCAGTTAATCATTCTAGAACAAAGCACATTGATGTAAGGTACCATTTTATTAGAGAACATGCTACAAATGGTACATTGAGCTCATTTTTGTTCCAACAGAAAAATAATTAGCTGATATTTTTACTAAACCTTTGGATGAAGCAACTTTCACTAGACTTGTAGGTGAAATTGAAATGCTTAATTCTTCATCCTAAGGCAAGAACTCAACTAATATTTTGCAGCAGATTAATTTCTAATAAATCAACTTTTGTTTGATTTAATTGGAAATTAACTGAAATAGGAATTATAAATATTTCAGAAATCTCTGCATATTTATTTTTCAAAAATAAAATTTTTATCTTGGAGACCCTATATGTCTATAGAATCTGACAACATAACGGTTTAATGCACAAGTTATCTATCGTGATTACATAGGACAAGTAAGATGGTTAAAATTACCTACGAATCATGCATAACAATAACAAATGAACCTATGCTAGCATGGCAAGTTCTAAACCCTTAAATTCACTTCCGCTTCTTTAAGAATTAACACACTATCTTATAAGTTCACGATGCTCATAAGACGAATACGCATAACCAATACTAGGATATCATACAATCACCACACACTAAGGCATCAAAACAAATCAACTAAATAAATCCATAAATAAATCCTTTAGAACCCTACGATAACGATTAGCCCATGATCGGACTCATCCTCAACGTGGGTTCCGATGAAAGTATGGTATAATAAACGTAGTCTTTATAAATGAATAATAAACAAAGTATAAAAAAAGAGTATAGGTTCAAGAATAAGAAAACTAGCATCCAATGTTACAACTTAAACAAAGAATCACAAGTTAAAACTAGATCTTATTTTCCTTGGTTGAATTGTGCTAAAACGGTCTTCTTACGCCCTCTTCCTGTGCTCTCGTCTGTCTCTCTATAAAAAACGAGCTTATTTATGTATATATAGCAGCCTCATGCAGAGTAGAAGTCTTCTGGATCAAAAGCCCAATAGAATCAGAATTTCTTTTCTAGACCTGGCGCGGCCGCGCGCTTGACCAGCACGGACGCGCTGAGCTTCTGGACTTTGGGCGCGGACGCGCGCTATCACAGCGCGGGCGCGCTGACCTCCTGATGAAAATTCTGACTTCTTCATTTTTCCTTGCTGATTCGAGCCGGTTTCCCAAGAGCTTTTATTCCAACACCTCCCTAACACCAAATTAGCACCAAAATAATGCTAATTCACCTGATTACCTGAATAATGCCTGAAAATGCAAAAACACTAGAAAACATATTAAAATACCAACAACTTGAGTACAAATACACCAATTCAAAGCTTTAAGGAGCGTAATAAAGTGTCATAAATGCCACTCAACATACCCCCAAACTTGAATCGATGCTTGTCCTCAAGCATAAACAGACTCAAAGAACAAGAAATAAGAATACATGAATGCAATGATCCCCATAGAATAACTAAACAAATCAACAACAACATCTCAACAAATGCAGTTATTCGCATAAAGATCAATCAATCCTCATAAATCAATCTACAAACCAGAGACGTGCGTGTCTGCAACTGCTTACAAATATACTAGCGCGACTAGATCAATAATCATGACTCACTACTCATCAAAGCAATCGCCAGGTTATAAATAGAATAAAAGCTAGATTCAAAATAACGTATAACACTTCAATTCTTATATCAGAGTTTACATGGATTCACACTTTTATTGACAACAAAATAACATAAATATGCTTATTTGACCATGCAATGAGTGAGGTCCATAAAAGACTTATACAATAATTACCCATGTAGCGAGCGTTAGGTTAGCGGATCCCAGACTATAAAAGTCTTAGGTCACTAGGCACAAAGTCCTCTAAGAACTTAATAACTCGAGTACTAAAGAGCCCACTCGCGATCAATTTTACATAATACTTAAATACTTTTTTTTCTTTCCATTTTTTTTTCAAATTTCTGAACGAGTGCGTTTCACTCCATCTCGCTCAACCCTAAACTACTCATATAAATATGAGCCGACTACTAGCCATTTGATACCTAGCCACACAACTAGCAATGAAATCCAATTTTTTTTAATTTTTAAATATCCATGTTTTTTAGTATTAAGAGAATATCCTAAATTCTAAATATAAACAAACCTCGAAATCAAACAAAACATGACCATGATCTAGCACTCAAGCAACCTATAAGACTTAGTGAAATACAATTGTCTCTAGCATGCAAATCAACTCAATAAGACTTAACATCACTAAATACGACATCACTACACTAGCATCAACATCACAAATTAATCGTAAAAATCATCTAAGGGATCATGTTATTATGCAAATACATGAAACTACATGAACATACTATCATAAAAACTACCAAAATAAATAAAAAAACTACTACATGGAAAAATATGAAACTATATGCACTAAACTAACATGAATATGCAAACTATATGCGACTCACACAAAATAAATTCCTTCAACTACTACCCCCAAACTTAATATATTCACTGTCCATAGTGAAGGTAATAGTAAGGAATCAGGCATACCTACTCCGAATCAGGATCATCACCCTCAACGGGTGGAGTGTCAGGCGTGTCTGGAGGTGGAGACACGGAATCCTCACCAAATACTGGCCACTAGATGTCAACACCGATGGCTCTGAATGCAGTCCCAAGAACCTGGATAAAATCACGTGCAAACCTGCTATGGATGTCATGCATAGCATCCATCATCCTCGCTAGACGCCTATACTGCGTCGTACTCAAACCAGCTCCAACATCAGCTCCTGCCTCCTCCTGATCCTGCTGCGCCGAACCAGCCTCTTCTCCCAACTGAGCTCTCCAAGCCGCCTTCCTTTCCTGCTGCGTCCCACCAGCAAAAGTCTGATCCGCTGGCCTACCACCTGGCAGATGATTATATGAATAACGAAGCCCCTTAGGATCGGGCTTGCCACCATACCACTCAGTCATATTCAACAGCGTAGAACTGTCGATAGGAACACTGGAAAGCTGTAGCTGCTCATGTGCGGGCCAATGAACACCAACTACCACGCACAACTTCGTCACCACAAATGTATAGGGTATAGAAGCCGTAGTATCTCCTCTCAAGAACCTCAAAATCCCCTGATATATAACCATCCCAAAATTAATATAATCACCCTAAAGAATACCCCACAACAGACGAGCACGCTCCACCGTAATCTCATTCACATGAGAAGATGGCATGATGTTAGCATAGATAAAATAATTCCAATCATGTGCAAACATGTTCATGCACGACGCAGAAACGTGAAGTAATCAGTTGTGCCCCTCTTGAACTTCCAATGAGTCTCACGCACATACAGAGTAGCAACGATTAGATCCAAATTGAAGTCCTCCGGAGTCTTATCGTTCCAAGTGTCCTGACCGGGCTTCCTCGCGGGCTGCTCAATCACCCTCCTTATTGCATCAGCACTATACTCCACAGTCATCCCCCTAACCACCGTGAAGCCATTCTTCTCCGCCTTCGCATTAGCATAGAACTCTCGCACATCACTCATGGGCACAACAGTGGGAGCCTCGCAAAAAGGAACCCATCCGATCTCCATAATCATCTCCAACAACTTACCATCCTTCCCTGATGGCAGAAAACCTCGCTCATTTGCTATAGGCTTCGAGAGAAGCGTCGTGTACTTCTCTTCATCCTCTGGAGTCGAAAACCTCAGCCTCACACCACCCGTAGGTGAAGAATCGGTGGTGTTGCTGCTTACTTGAGTTCTTTATCTCTTAGGTGCCATTAAGATTGAATAAGAGATAATAAAAGCTAAGTGTTTGAGAGAGATTTGTGTTTGAGAATTTGTGAAGTGGTGGAGAAGTTTGTGTATAAGTGTATGTATATATAGGTGGTGAGAATAGAATTAGATATGGAATAGAAGTGGGAATTGATTATGGGAATCGTGGGAGTAATGGGTTTGATTTGGAGAGGGAAATTTGTGATGTGGAAGAGTAAAATTCGGGTAGAAATTGATTTTGTAGTAAAAATCCCGATTTTCTCTTCACAAACTGCTATTTTTATTTTTACTTTGAGTCGGGACCCTGGCGCGGGCGCACGCTCAATCAGCGCGGGCACGCTCACCTTCTGCCAAATCGGCGCAGCCGCACGATAAATCAGCGCGAGCGCGCTTGGTTTATGAAAAAACAGCGCTGCTGCGTGCTAGGTCAGCGCGGGCGCGCTTAGCTTCTGAAGTTGGCCCTGAATTTTTTTATTTTTATGATTTTTTTTGTATTTTTCTCTTTTCTTCTTGCTTCCTCTACCTACGAATGTACAAAAAACTTGGGTTGCCTCACAAGAAGCGCGTTTTACGTCGTTAGCTCGACGTAGAATCTTGAGATCAAACGAACAATAAAACGGTACTAACCACCTCGCGGTTTGCCGTGTCACCATAGTAATGCTTCAACCTCTGACCATTTACCTTGAATGCTTGGCCCGGATCATTCTCAAAAATTTCCACCGCTCCATGCGGAAACATAGTTGATTATGAAGGGCCCTGACCACCTTGACTTCAACTTTCCAGGAAAAAGACAGAGACGAGAGTTAAACAAAAGAACTTATTGTCCCGACACAAATGATTTGAGCACTAGACCCCTATCATGCCACCTCTTGACTTTCTCCTTATATATTTTGTTGTTCTCATAAGCTTGAAGTCGAAACTCATCGAGTTCATTCAATTGAAGCATCCTCTTCTTTCCAGCCGCATCCAAGTCAAGATTCAACTTCTTCAAAGCCCAATATGCCTTATGATCGAGCTCCACAGGAAAATGACACCCCTTACCATAACCAATTGAAAAGGCGACATTCCCAATGGAGTCTTATATGTTGTTCTATATGAAAAAATAGCTTAATCAATCTTTAAAGACCAATCCTTCCTTGATGGACACACAACTTTCTCTAAGATGCGCTTAATCTCTCTATTAGACACCTCAGCTTGACCATTTGTCTGAGGATGATAAGCCGTAGCAATGCGATGATTCACATTATACCTTTGCATCATATAGTGAACTTGCGATTGCAAAAATGCAACCCCTCATCACTGATTATGACTGTTGGAGTCCCAAACCTTGTGAATATATGCTTGTGAAGAAAATTAAGCACCACCTTTGCATCGTTCGTTGGCAACGCCTTAACTTCAACCCATTTCGACACATAATTGACTGCCAACAAGATGTACTGATTGTTACAAAATGAGATAAATGGCCCCATGAAGTCAATTCCCCAAACATCGAAGACTTCAACCTCCAGAAGCACATTAAGAGGCATCTCATCCCTCTTAGACATATTACCCACACATTGACACTGATCACATTTCAAAACGAACTGATGAGCATCTTTAAACAAGGTTGGCCAAAAGAAACCTGCTTGAAGAATACGAGCTGTTGACTTTTCTCCACCATAGTGTCCTCCATAAGCCATTGAGTGGAAATCTCGCAAGATCCCCCCGTTTCATTGTAAGGAATACATCTCCTGATGATTTGGTCAGCTCCTTGTCGAAAAAGAAACGGCTCATCCCACATATACCACTTCACTTCATGTAGAAACTGCTTCCTTTGAGCATATGATAATTCGGGAGGCATGATATTACTAAAAAGGTAGTTCACAATGTCTGCAAACCAGGGTTCTTCCTCTTGCACTCCAAACAGCTGCTCATCGGGAAAAGACTCATTTATCAATGTCTTGTCTAGTGAGGTGGCATTAGAGTTTTCTAAACGAGATAGATGATCAGCGTCTTGATTTTCAGTCCCTTTTCTGTCCTTGATCTCTAATTCAAATTCTTGAAGCAAAAGAACCCATCTGATCAATCTAGGCTTCGAGTCCTTCTTCGAGACGAGATAACGAATTGCAGCGTGATCAGTGAAAACTGTCACTTTATTCCCAACTAGATAAGATCGAAATTTCTCAAAACCATAGACAATAGCCAAAAGTTCTTTCTCCGTAGTAGTATAATTCAGTTGAGCACCATTCAAGGTCTTACTAGCGTAGTAGACCACATGAAATATGTTGTTCTTTCTCTGCCCAAGAACTGCTCCAACTGCATAGTCACTTGTATCGCACATCATCTCAAAAGGTTCATTCCATTCGAGTACAGTAATGACAGGTGCCATGATTAAACTCATTTTCAGTATCTCAAAAGCGGCAAGGCACTCGTCATCAAACTTAAAAGGGACATCTTTCTCTAGCAAACTGCAAAATGGCTTCGAAATCTTAGAGAAGTCCTTGATGAAATGCCTATAGAAACCCGCATGACCAAGGAAACTGCGAATTCCCTTAACAGAAATTGGTGGAGGAAGATTTTCAATGACCCCCACCTTGGCTTTGTCCACCTCAAGACCTTTACTAGAGACCTTGTGCCCAAGAATAATGCCCTATCACACCATAAAGTGACATTTCTCCCAATTGAGAACCAAGTTGGTCTCAACACACCTCTTGAGAACATGTCCAAGATTCTGCAAGCATTCATCAAAAGAATCACCAAATACAGAGAAGTCGTCCATGAACACCTCCACATTCTGGCCAATCATATCAGAAAAGATGGCCATCATACATCTCTGAAATGTGGTTGGTGCACCACACAGACCAAAAGAAACTCATCTGAAGGCGAAAGTACCAAATGGATAAGTGAAGGTAGTCTTTTCCTGATCTTCTGGAGCGATACAAATCTGATTATAACCCGAATAGCCATCCAGAAGACAGTAGTACTCATGAGCATCTGGTCAATGAAAGGCAGAGGGAAGTGATCCTTCCTAGTGGCCTTGTTTAGCTTCCTGTAGTCCATACAAACTCTCCATCCCGTGACTGTTCCAGTAGGAATGAGCTCATTTTTTTCATTAGCCACAACTGTGGTACCTCCTTTCTTCGGTACACACTGAACTGGACTCACCCAAGAACTGTTAGAAATGGGATAGATAATCCCTGCATCCAGCCACTTAAGAATTTCCTTCTTCACTACTTCCTTCATGATTGGATTAAGTCTTCTTTGCTGCTCAATTATGGGCTTGCTACCTTTCTCTTGCAGGATTTTATGCATGTAATAAGAAGGGCTGATTTCCTTAATATCTGCTATGATCCATCCGATTGTCGATTTGAACTCTCTTAAAATCGTTAAGAGTTTCTCCTCATCGCTACCTGAAAGGTCAGATACAATAATTACAGGCAGAGTAGATGCATCACCTAAAAAAGCATACCTCAAATGTTCAGGTAAAGGCTTAAGCTCGAGAGTAGGAGCTTCCTCAATAGATGGCTTGAGGCGTTTAGGAGCTTTGTTTAATTCCGCCATTCCAAGAGATTCAAAAGGCATATCAATCCTCCTCTTCCAAGGAGAAGCATTCAGATATTACAATTGCTCTTCACCTTCGTCATCTTCACTATCTGAATTCCCCAACAAGGCCTTATCTAAGGCATCAAACCTTAGCAATTAATCAAGTTTTGAAGTAACCACGGAATCAACCAACTCCACCTTTAAGCACTCCTCATTTTCCGTAGGAAATTTCATAGCATTGAACACATTAAAAGTTACATCCTGATCCAACACTCGCATTGTAAGCTCACCCTTCTGCACATCTATCAAGGTTCGGCCAATAGCTAAGAAAGGTCTTCCCAAGATTATGGGAATCTTCTTATCCTCATCAAAATCAAAGATTACGAAATCAACAGGGAAGATGAGTTTATCAACCTTGACCAAGACATCCTCCACAATACCTCGAGGATATGTAATAGAACGATCGGCCAACTGCAAAGTCATATAAGTCGGTTTTGGATCGGGCAAGTTCAACTTCTTGAAGATTGACAAAGGCATCAGATTGATGCTAGCTCCCAAGTCACATAAGCATCTGTCGAAAGATACTTTTCCAATAGTACACAGAATAGTGAAGCTTCCAGGATCTTTTAGCTTTGGAGGTAACTTCTGTTGCAGCAGAACACTACATTCCTCCGTGAGGGCAACAATCTCTAAATCATCTAGCTTCACTTTCCGAGAGAGAATACCCTTCATAAACTTTGCATAACTAGGCATCTGCTCAAGAGCCTCAGCGAAAGGTATGTTGATATGAAGTTTCTTGAACACCTCCATAAACTTCTCAAATTGCTTATCCAGCTTTTTCTTCTGCAGCCACTTAGGAAAAGGCGATGGATGATAGATCTGTTTCTCCCCTGTATTACCCTCAGGAGGAGTGTGCTCAATATTAGTCTTCCTTGGTTCCACTTCTGCTTCCCGCTACTCTACTTCTTCAGCCCCAGCTTCTTCCTCCGAAACTTGAGTTTGTTCGGTATTCGCAACCTTCCCAGACCTCAAAGTGATTGCCTTCACCTGCTCCTTAGCTTTCCTCTTTCCTGGTACTTCAGTATCACTAGGTAGTGTATTCGGTTGACGATTTAGCAAGGCATTGGCAATTTATCCAATTTGATTTTCCAAGGTCTTGATAGAAACAGCTTGGCTTTTGCACATAAGCTTCAACTCCTCTAATTCATATTTTTCATTAGCTTGTTGCAGCTGAAGTTGCTGTCTTGGTGCATATTGCGGTTGCTGAAAATCGGGGGGTTGTACTGTTTAGCTTGGTACTGCTGATAAGGCTGTTGAACCGTATTCTGAGCGTTGCTCTAGCTGAAATTAAGATGATTGCGGTTGTTAGGATGATAGGTAGCTGGCACAGGTTGTTACGATCGCTAAAAGTTGCTCACGAACTGAGCTGATTCACTAGAAATAACACACTGATCAGTCTCATGGGCACCATCACAAAGCTCACAGACACTAGAGATTTGATTAACTCCATAATTAGCCAAAGTGTCCACATTCATCATCAAAGCCTTAAGTTGGGCAGCTATAACAATTACTGCATCAAACTCCAGAAATCCTGCTACTTTTTCCTGAGTCAGTCTCTGGGAAGGATTCTGATATTCATAAGCAGCCATCAGTTCAATTAATTCATAAGCTTCATTGTAGCTCTTAGCCCACAAGGCTGAACCTGATGCTGCATCGAGCATGGGTCTAGAAGTAGCACCCAATCCATTGTAGAAATAGTTTAAAATCATCCAGTCAGGCATGCCATGGTGTGGGCACTTCCTTAGAATCTCCTTATATCAATCCCAAGCCTCACATGGAGATTCTCCAGTTTGCTGAGCAAACCGAGTAAGAGCATTCCTGATTGCGGCAGTCTTTGCTATAAGGAAGAATTTAGTGAAAAAATTTTGAGCAAGATCTTTTCAAGTAGTGATAGACCCTGGTGATAGAGAATATAGCCAACACTTAGCTTTATCCCTCAGAGAGAATGGGAAGAGTCGCAGTTTAATAGCATCTTCAGTCACACCATTGAACTTGAAAGTGTCACATATCTCGATAAAATCCCTGATGTGCATGTTGGATTTTTCTGTAAGAGAACCCCCAAACTGAACTGAGTTCTGTATCTTCTGAATCATGCTTGACTTGATCTCAAAATTGTTAGCCGAGATGGCGAGCTTGATGACGCTTAACTGAATATCATTGATCTTAGGCTGAGAATAGTCCATCAAAGCCTTAGGAATTTCTGCTTGATCTCCCATCACTACTAAAAATGGCTCCTCCATTTTCTTTTATTCTTCTACCTTCTCTTCGTCCTCAGCAACTTCCCTTCGAACCACTACAGCTTCTTCCTCAGCTTGATCCGAGTCAATGAACTTTAACGACCACTGATGAGAAACGCATAAACTAAAAATTAACACCGAAGTCCCCGACAGCGGCGCCAAAAACTTGTTAGTTGTTTATGTTAGTCGCTAAACACGCGCTATAATACACGCAAGTATACGCGTTCATAAGTAGTATAAGATTTAGATCAAATGCGTTCCCACAGAGACTCTTTGGTTAATTTAAGATTATGCACATTTGCAATAATGATATGGTTATTATCCTATACTAAGACGATTAATAAATTGGGATTGTTTTAACTAACTTAAGCTAACAATTATAACTAAGAGAATAAGAATTATCAAATTAATATATATGACAAACATGGGTTTCTAACTTCATTAGATACTTCATTCAATAGCCTTTTTGTTCTTAACCTTAGCATGTAATGGTGATAACACTAATCAGATAACACGAAACTGATAAACGCCAACTTTCGTTGCACGAATACCATACTACCAGACATCCACAAAAGAGATAGAAGCTGAATAGACACCAATTATATTGAGACCCTATATGTCTATAGAATTTGACAACATAACGGTTTAACACACAAGTTATCTATCATGATTACATAGGGCAAGTAAGATGGTTAAAATTACCTCCGAATCATGCATAACAATAACACATGAACCTATGCTAGCATGGCAAGTTCTAAACCCTTAAATTCACTTTCGCTTCATTAAGAATTAACACACTATCTTATAAGTTCGCGACGCTCATAAGACGAATACCCATAACCAATACTAGGATATCATATAATCACCACACACTAAGGCATCGAAATAAATCAACTAAAGAAATCCATAAATAAATCTGTTAGAACCCCACGATAATGACTAGCCCATGATCGGACTCATCATCAACGTGGGTTCCGATGAAAGAATGGTATAATAAATGTAGGCTTTATAAATGAATAATAAACAAAATACAAAACAAGAGTATAGGTTCAAGAATAAGAAAACTAGCATCCAACATTACAACTTTAACAAAGAATCATAAGTTAAAACTAAATCTTCTTCCCCTTGGTTGAATTGTTCTAAAACGGTCTTCTTACGCCCTCTTCATGTGCTCTCATCTGTGTTTCTATAAAAAACGAGCTTATTTATGTATATATAGCATCCTCATGCAAAGTAGAAGTCTTCTGGATCAAAAGCCCAATAGAGTCAGGATTTCTTTTCTAGAACTGGCGCGAGCGCGCGCTTGACTAGCGCGGACGCACTGAGCTTCTGGACTTTGGGCGCGGGCGCGCTGAGCTTCTAGACTTTGGGCGCGCGCTATCACAGCGCGGGCGCGCTGACCTCCTGATGAAAATTCTGACATCTTCATTTTTCATTGCTGATTCGAGCCTGTTTCCCAAGAGCTTTTATTCCAACACCTCCCCAACACCAAATTAGCACCAAAATAATTCTAATTTACCTGATTACCTGGATAATGCCTGAAAATGCAAAAACACTAGAAAACACATTAAAATACCAATAACTTGAGTACAAATACACCAATTTAAAGCTTTACGGAGCGTAATAAAGTGTCATAAATGCCACTCAACGGTCTTCACCATTGAAATGAATGCTGTATGCTGGCCAAGTTCAGGGAAGAGTACATTACAATTCTGGGAAGCAATGTAAGATCTCTAACTCCACAAGAGGTGTATGATGCCATCAATGATGTCTATAAAGCTCAAATCAAGGCTTTCCACAACTCTGGAAAAGCACTTCAAATCACATTGAATGGACATCAGGACAAGATAATGAAACTGGTCAGGGAAAAGATGGACCAAATCATCCCCTATCAAACTGAGATAAAAAAAAAATTTAAAATCTTCTCAGAACAAATGTCAAGATATGATCTCACTGGGATTGATAAAAGTGTAAATCAGCTAAAAGAATCCTTTGTAGCCTTGCACAAAGTAGTTCAATATCACATTGCTAAATCCAATGACACGAGGTTGAAGTTGGATCATATGCACACTGCAAGATACACTCCTTCACCTCTAGTCATGAATGAAATTCAGAAAGTTGTGCAAGGTACATTTGGACCATCTACTGCTATCTCTACATCAAGCTCTCATCCACCTGCATCTATTTCAACAAATCTTCAAATTCAAGCACTTCAACAACAAGTCTCCATACTGCAAACATAAAATGATCAGCTCACAGCTCAAGTGCATGCTCTCACCACACTGGTGCAGAGTCAACAGGAAGACATCCAATCCTTGGTGGACTTTCACAAATACCTACAAATGCAAAATTTAGTTGCTTTGGGGGCCATCATGGGTAAGCTTAATATTCTATTGTCTGTACTACCTGAAGCTATGAGGCCTGAAATTCTTACTCCCCTTCTCATGCCTGCCAACAAGACTAAGGGGGGATAGAGGTTAGGCTAGAAAAATCAAGATCATATACTCAACATGTCCAAGGTGTTGAAAAGAGCTTAAGTCCAGAAGTAGATATTGATATGGAGAGGCTTATTAGGGCTGCTGAAGGACCAAGTCTGAGCAGGGAATTTGATGAATTGCTCAAGGGTCTAAGGGCTTCCCTCAACAATAACCTCTTCACCTACAAAAAGGCCTTGGACAGAAAAATAAATTCATTAAGGGTGATTTTGGTGACAAAAGACAATTTCCAGGTTAAGAGGATAACAGTCAATATAAATGACTCTAGGGTAGATAGGTGTATGCAGGTGCCCCTCAATTATTTTTTTCTCAAGGAGTGTGTCAGATTTGTGATCCATGAAGACACCCAACTGCTAGCTGAATTAAAAAATGCTCAAACGGCTGATTTTCCAGAAGCACGCCTTCAGCCAAGCAAGGGAATATCATACATATGTCCTACCAACAAACACTTCAAACACTTCCAAATCCCTAAACAGTGTGTCATGGCCAACAAGAAGCTAATCATGACTCTAGAAATTGACTTAAAGGTAAAGAAGAATAAGACTTTTAAAGATGAAGAGATGATTAAGTTGTTGGGGAGATATCATAGAAATGTTGAAGCCAACTTGCCCAAAACTCAAATCAACAAGGATAATTTGGATGATGATGAGCAGAAGAAAGATGATCAAAAACCTTCTGGCTCAAATCCAAGTCAATCTACTAAGGTAGCTGGAAGCAAAGGTGGAGAAAGGAAGGAGGATAAAAAGAAGGATGATGAAGGTAAGAGGAGAGGTGAGAGAAGAAGCAAGAGAAGGCATGATGGCTCAGAACCACACCAAACCCTAAAAATCCAAACTCAACTAGCTCAACTGTGACGCCCTCAATCTCGGGGTTAGGAAATGAGGACCCACACACCTTTAATCTAATAATTAAATAAGCATAAACCCCGATTAACTACTAACAGGATCAAACAGGATAAAGTATGACACAAGATTACAACTACCAATCAGAAAATATAACTTACAACCCCAAAATAATAATAAATAAACATAATCGATTCCGGCTTGGAATCGACAGATAACCCATTGTATCTTTACAATTTTCCTTCTAAGCGCTTGCTCACTCAGAAATACCACTACCTGCTCTGGCAACCGGAAGACCTCAACACGATAGGGACCACCAGGTACGCTCTTACGAGCAGTGCGCCTAAGCCTGGCCATCTTCTTCCTTAACTGCCATGGTTAGATTAAAACAAAACATATGAGTATAACACTCAACAAGTAACTATAAAGCAGTTCTACGATATAAAATCCACAATATACTTTACTAATCTCAAGGCATTCTACTTTATTTGCTCTAGGTGGCAGATTTCCATCTTTTTGGTTAAGGAAAGGTTATGAAGGAAAAATGTGAGGCTTTCAAGGAACAAGGCTCAAAGCAGGGAGAAATCCGACATTCATCACAAATCATTAAAGGATCAGAACAAATCTTTCAGAAAAAGGAAAGCAACAATATTTTACTATATGGATTCAATTATATGATCAACAGATTAAAATCAGGGTTCTCGAGCTTTAAGCTTCGCATTATCACAATCAACTCTTTTCACAACAATATAAACCATTTTTCATTTTCAAGAATCAATTATTGAACAGGAAGTTTCAGTTCCATTTTAAGTAATCAATATAGAACCCTTGATTGGATCACTTTATCTTTCATTTCATTATAATACGGGTGATCAGCCCGTACCGACCTCCATCCGGTCTTTAAGGTACCAATCGGCATAATTTCAGCCTTAAATTGGACTAGCCCCACTAGCCTCTTACCATGACTGGACTAGTCCCACTAGCCTCTTACGTCCCAATCCAATCAATCAGGAATTCGTTTGGAAACCTTGAGTTGGAAAAAGTAGATTTTCTAAATTCAGTTTATCATTACCAAGAATATGAAATCATTCGGACTCTTTCAAGTCGAAACTCATTCTTAAGTCAAATTTCAAGAAATCAAAGTTAAGGAAGTGATTCAAAGACAAGCAAGGAACAACTCCAAAGATTCTGAATCAGGTATAACAAGGTACTTAAATTAGAAGGATCAATATCTGTTTCAAGGATCAATAGGGTGATCAAGAAATAAGGTATCATTACAAAAGGGTTCGTAAAGGTGATTATAGGGTTTATAACAGTTCATGGCTTAAC
Organism: Apium graveolens; assembly: GCF_009905375.1. Taxonomy (NCBI): domain Eukaryota; kingdom Viridiplantae; phylum Streptophyta; class Magnoliopsida; order Apiales; family Apiaceae; genus Apium; species Apium graveolens. The sequence goes on from NC_133651.1 coordinate 300,836,233, forward strand.
AAATATCTTGAACAGAAAAGACAGGTTACCAAAGGATCGAATCTGTAAGCTTATCATTAACAGTTTAACAAGATCAAAGACATGGTATCTCAAGTCATTAACAGGGGTTCATTAATTAAACAGTTCCATACTCTACATGGTATGAACAATAACCTCTCCATAACCATTTTCACAAGTAATGAGAGTTACTTGCCTGAATTCGCTTTCCTGAAGGTTTAACTACTGCCACCTAGTATACCCTTTCCCTTCCTAGCCTGAATGCCCTCACGATCTGAATCTACAATAAAAACCAAAATCTTAATCAGTTTATCAACTCTCGTTCCCGAAACGATCACTCAATACGATAGCTCGATTATACTCTTGACTCAATATACGAGTATAGCTTATACACATAAGCACATAGCATATCACACATCATATACTTTATTTTTAACCTTTACACCTTTATATATACTCGACAATCGACTTAAATCATACTGGTATAGCTCTTACGAGTACATGATTTATTCACGACTAAATCATTTGCGACCATAACTGTCACTTAGAGTTCTTTGATAACAAACCACTTTATTTCCTTTTCTTTTATTCTTTAATTCGAACCACAACAACCACAAATAAGTCACCTATCTCCTAGAATTTCACATGCAATTACTTAGCAAGGTATTGGAACCAATTCATTCGCTTTTCTACTTTTATTCCATTCGGATGTACACATAAAACACAACCACGTATACTCAAATTCAATCTCATATAATCAAACACAATAAACCTCTTTGGTAAGCATATTACAAGGGTCTTTTAGCAATTACGCTGCATTCTTTTAATCCAAAAATCGAATCAAAATTCAACACCCTCTTTAATTATCAAATTCGAACATAAGCATAATCCAATCAAAGTCATGCAACCAAGTTCTTATTAGTAACTAAGATAATTAGCATATATTCTCACAAAAATCCACTTAATTATCTTTTAACCATATGACCCATTTGGGTTTTTAATAAATCATACACGCAAGGATCAATTTTGACATGCAAAGTTTTATATCACATTTCCAACTTGTTTTAACCCTTAACTTAGTCATTCAATTCATTTTCATCAAAATTTTTGAAGCACAAAACCAAACATCACCTAATGACTCAAACCTTAATCAAATTATTCAATCAACATGCATGCATTCACTTAATCATCAAATCAATCTCTTCTAAACCCATTTTTCATTCGGCTAAATCATGTTTTACAATCTCAAGGATCAAACAATGACATGCATTACTTGTTCTTCTTTAAAACTAACATGCAATCACTTTCTACACTAATTAAGCTTAGTTTACACTAAGATCAAGCCATCAAATCTAATTCCTCTTTTTATTAGTACAATGCCGAACTATAAACCCAATATGCAACCTTCAATTTCGATTTCCTAAGCATCAAATGACTTACACACACATCAAACAATCAAAACAATCCATTTTCAATCACATACTCAAATTTCAAAGGAAATACCAAAAACCCTTTTTGAACTTTCAAGAACCAAAACATGCAAGGCTCAAAATTACATTAACACATCATTAAAATTCCACCGGCTCTCCTTGGATCATGGACGGTGGTGGTCAAACTTAAGAGTGCCCGTAACGGGCCTCCTCTTGAGTTTTAAACCATAAAATCTTTTTGAATCTACTCTTATGATCTTGTATCAAGAAATTGATTTCCTTGAACACAGCCATAGAGATGATTACCAAAAACACTTACACAAACACTTACATGCAAATGGAATTTGAGAAGTATACCGAAAATAGAGGCTATAGATGGTAATATCTTTGAGTTTGAGTGAATATTGGGTGTTGCATGCAAGAGAAAGAGAAGAGAGATGGAGAGAGCCGAGAGAGAGAGAGTGAGAGTGTTCGAGAGAGAGAGAGAGAGAGGAAAAGAAAGTGAGGGAGAGGGGAAAAAGTGATCACGGGAAAAGAAAGGAAGAAAGGGGGGGGATAATTTATATTGTATTAGGGCCAAGGGCATTTTAGTAATCTACTAAATACCTTTTTGAGTTTGATTAACCATTCTTTTTACTCAAATAAAATAAAAATCAAATATAAAATATATCTCTCTCGGAAAGTTGAAAATTATTGCAAATGATAATTTTAATACGTAGATCTCGAAAGTTGCTTTCCAACCATTACTCATAATAAACTTTTGAGCGAACGGTTGATTTTATATAATTTTTGCAAGTTCGTGCTAGTAATAGCATTTTATCACATAAAATCAATTTAAAATGCAACGACCAACAAATAAATCCGTCCCTCATTTTTAAAAAGTCTCTAGGACTATTATGACAATAACAGAACAAATCCCATACTTTTATCTTACTCAGATAATTTTATAAAAATGCGCGAAGGTTAAATAAATCTTTATTTAAATCAAATAATTCCCTTAAATTCATAAAAATGTCACATATCACGTAGTCATGCACACAGACAAGCAATCACACACATACGAACATATAACAACTCATGTCTGATCAGAAAATTTGTCCTTCTTTAATCTTTATCCTTTTCTACGCGTACCGGGTCACCTTTAGCCTGACGGCCCGACGCTCAGCGTTTCGATTACGCTTCTTATTAACGACCAACACGTCACTAGGACACAATACTTTACTTAAATATTTCATTTCACATAATAACACATAGTTCATATTTCATATACTTTAAAACCCCTATTAGGACGGATTCCGTTCTACCTGACGGTCCGACAACACAGCTTAACTCCTAAGCTGACTCTTTAAATTGGAACGCTTTTACTTACGCTCCTAGATTCTAATATACAGTAAAGAGAATTAATCAACACTTAATCATATAATTATAATAGCATCACATAAAGCATACATTATTGACTTAATTACGTCAAAAAATTCTCAGTCGTCACATCAACCTTTAGCTCAACCTTCAAAATCAACTACCTCAAACATCAAACCACCTCAAGCCTCTAAACCTGAATTCTTATACAAGCAAATTGCTAACTCTTTCTTAAAAATTCCAATCACCACAAGCTAAACATCTCTAAAGAAAATCTCAGTCCTACCTTCTGTCAAACCATCACACAAAACTCATTTTAAGACTGTTAGGAGAAAACCTAAGAAAGCTAAGGCTACTGAAAAAGTTGAAGTCACTGAAAGGGCCATCTGGAATTGTTTCAAGCAGAATGATTTCCTACCCTTAAATTGGTGCAGTTCAGATGAAGACCATTTTCAACAACTGGCTGAGGAAATATTTAGAGTCTGGGTTGTTACTTTAAAGGAAGTAAGAATCTACTTTCAAGATGGGTCCTTCACTTTTCTGGGCAGCAATTTGATGAACACTCTCTCTCCAACAGAAATCAAGAGAGTGATTAGTTTGTTGAAAGATAAGGATACTGCTACAAGAGCATGGAGATCAGTTCTAGATGAATGGTTGATTGCAAGAGAGGAAAGAAGAGCAAGGGGTATAGCAAAGTATGAGGAGAAAAGAAGAAAGTATGATGAAGAAATTAAAATGTACATCAAAATATCAGAAGAACTTAAAGCTAAAGGGATGAGCGGAATTTCTAAAGATGGAAGATTTCTGAATGTGAGGGCTGGCTCATTTTCAAAGTTCAGAATTGAAATATTAGATGGTTATCCTAAGAAAGACAAACTCAAACTGATAGAAGCTCTAACAGGGACTCTAATCATAGAGGAACTTGAAATTCTTGTATACCTAAAGGACCTCATTAGAGGAGAATCAAAAGTTCCAGTCTTTGTCTAATGCTTGTAATTACAAAACTCAAAATCATATAATGTACAATCGTTGTAATTGTGTCAATGTTTATAGTCTTATTTTCCATTTTAACTTGGGGTTAGTCTTGTTAAAAGTCATGAATTTGTGTTAAGCAATCTTCTCACAAATTGGGGGAGATTATTGTGCAAGACATGCCTGTACTTTAATAAGACTAAGTCAAATTGGCAACCCTAAGTAAGTTGTATTGTAATCTTAGTTTGCATTTTGTACTTGTTACCTTTAAAGTCTGTAAAAATGCCAAAGGAGTAGACTGAAGTCTTTTTCTTTTGAACAGTATCAAGCCTATGAATTCTATCTGGAATAAGATCAAGTAGATCATGCCTTAGAAGAATTATGAAGAAGCTTGGAGCTGAATAAATCTATTTTGGGATAAATGTTCTAAGTCAAGATCTCTACAAGTCACAGATTTAGTGTTATAGAGAAATCATTCGAGAACTCCAGAATGACTTATAGAGAACTCGGGAAAGCTAATAGAGAACTCAAAGATATCGACAAGCTAAATTGATGACATGAAGATTGGAGATATCAACAAGTCATTTATTCACTAAAAAACTCAGAGTTATCGACACGTCAACATTCATTAGAGAACTCTGAGTTATCGATAAGTCAAATTTCACTAGAGAACTTAGTGATATCGATAAGTCAAAATTCACTAGAGAACTCTGAGTTATCGACAAGTCAAATTTAACTAGAGAACCCTGAGTTATCGACAAGTCAATAAGCCACTAGAGAACTCAACCGATAAGTCAAAGTGAAGATATGAAGACTAGAGATCTCGACAAGCCAAATTCTCTTATAGAGAACTCAGAGACCTCTACAAGTCAAATTTACTATGGAGTATTTGAGATCTCGATAAGACAATGTACTTATCGAGATGTCAAGTTCTCTATAGACCAAACTGGAGATCTCGAGGTAAAATCTCAAAGTACAATTTGCAAAACAGTTCAATATCCAAGATTAACAATCAACAAACAATCCAACCAGCTGGATTGACAAGTCTACAAAAAGCAGCTTGAAGTGTATGCAAGATCAAGGGTGAAGATTAACTGACAGAGGAAGATTAAAGTTAACACAGGATGTAAAGATATGCTAAGCCATAAATGGAAGATATGTTTTTCCTAAAATGGAAATGACAAGTGACAGTTTACTAAAGTTAATAGCATGTCTTATTATACACTGTGTAAACCGGTAGTTAACAAAGTTATAAAGTTAACACTAGTCCTTTGTTAGAAGAATCAATATAAGATCAGGTACTCTTGTATTCTCTCAAAAAAAGAAGTTAAGCTCTTTATCGACAAAGAGCCTAGAAATTTTGTAGCAAAACATTCTTAATTTTAATATAAAATTAAGTGAGTTTTGAAAGATCTGTGTTCTTTATTATTGCATGTTTAATTTATGCATAAACACATTTCACTACAACATTTGATTTACTTTGTTCACAACCACAAATAGTTCAAGAAAAGCATAAAAATACAAAAACACATTCACCCCCCCCCCTCTTGAAGGGTTTGTAGCACATAAATGCAACGAAAAACATAAATTTAAATCTTAAAATTTAAACCCTCCGCAGGATCCATGCGAAAAATAATATTTAATTCGTAGTTCAGTATGTTTACCTTAAGAAGCTTTACGTTAATGGAAAGATGGAGGTCTTGAATGATCACCACGTAGCCCGTCGCTGGAATGATCTACGCCTTGAAGGTATCTACATGAATGATCGCCTGAAGGATGGGTGTGTACTAGCACGTTCTTGAGGCCGCCTTCTTGCTCTCTCTATCTCTCTTCAAGCTGCTAGGGTTTATGTTTTATCAAATAAAACGTGTAACCCTAATTCGATTAGAAAAAGATATTATATAGGCAAGAGCTAATGGGCCTCCAACCCTAAACTGAATTTTAGAGTTATTATTATTATTAAATTTGAAATTCTAATTATTTAATTATTAAGTCTCACTTAATCATCCAATAACTTAATTTCAGATTTAATATTAAATTCAAATTTCCTATTTATTTAATTAATTAAGTCACACTTAATTAATAACAAATAATTTGAATTACTTACATTTAATTTAAATCTGAATTTAAATTAAATAATCCTCCAATCATTCTTTGTGCGACCCTTTAGGTTATTATTACGTTGGCAACAGTTTTAAATCTAATTTAAAATCATAAACAATGAGCGGCATCTAGTAATACATCATTGTTACCCATGTAATAATATTTAAATTGGTGATCAATTAAACCTTTCGTGAATAATGTATAATGTAATATAATCCCTTTAGCCTTATATTATAGATCAAAGTCGAGGCATGCATTGTGTCATCCTCTGTTAACGTTCAATCCTTCTTTCCTTGATTAATGAGTAAACTATTAAACAAATCAGTATTTGATCACGGCCATGCATTTTATAGTCTTACTCAATCAAGAGGCCAATAATATCACTCCTTTAAAAAAGGAGGGCTAAATCCCATCTAGATCATTCATATTTCTCATACGATTCATAATGTACCTAATATCTACTTTTATTATTACCCGGTCAAGGATGACTTTTAATAGTATCAAAGTATATTAATTCTCGTATAGAAATATAATGATTTCAGGTCAAAGGACAATTACATCATTATCACTGTGAGGTTAACTTATGACACTATAAACATGTAGTATCTCACAACGGGTCAATCCAGCACCATGTATTTAATACATGTGCCTGTGTTTTGACTTTAGTATCACCATACCTATGATCAATGAGATATGATCGTCAGCCAACAAACACACTAGTCTCAATGTATTTATTATCGTCCCTTAACAATAATACTTGACTAGTGATCTTTAGGAAGATCAATACTATTCTCATAATCTCATTTCTAAGTCACGTACTTAGAGATATAGATTTACATACCATATTCCAAGGATATTTATTAACCTAGCATCTTATCGTAAAAAATAAAGATATAATAAATTACTAAAGAATAATCCATATAATCATAATTAATAATCCAAATGTTTTATAATATAAACATAATAGTGTTGTCTCTAGGGCACAAACACTAACAATCTCCCACTTGCACTAGAGCCAATCACCCATGTATCTAATACCCATGGAACTAGTATGACATTCATGCTTTTGCTGCGACAAAGCCTTAGTCAGTGGGTTTGCAACATTGTCATCAGTATGCACTTTACATATATGTATATCTCCTCTTTCATTAATCTCTCGAAGGAGGTGATATCTCCTAAGTATATGCTTTGCCCGGGAATGGGACCTTGGCTCTTTAGCCTGTACGATGGCTCCATTATTATCACGGTAAAGATGAACTGGATCTGTGATCGATGGAACTACACCAAGTCCTTTTACGAATTTCCGTATCCAAACAGCCTCTTTGGCTGCTTTATTGGCAGCAATATACTTAGCTTCCATTGTAGAATCAGCTACTGTCTCTTGCTTTGAACTCTTCCAGCTTACAACACCTCCATTAAGGCAAAACACAAAACCTGATTGAGATATTGAATCGTCTCTGTTTGTCTGAAAGTTGGCGTCAGTGTAACCCTTTACAACCAGCTTCTCATCTCCTCCATGCACCAAGAATGAATCTTTAGTCATTTTCAAGTACTTAAGAATATTCTTGACAGCTATCCAGTGACCCTCACCAGGATGAGACTGGTATCTGCTCGTCATGCTCAAGGCATACGAAACATCAGGACGAGTACAATCATCGCATATATTATAGATCCAATTGCCGAAGCATATGGAACTTTGCTCATACAACCCTTATCATCTAATGATTTAGGGCAGTTGTCTTTTGAGATCAATATCCCATGAGACATTGGGACATATCCTCTTTTTGCCTCTTACATCCCGAAATGATGCAATACTTTGTCAATGTATGTCCTCTAACTTTGGCCGATTAATTTCCTTGATCTATCTCTATAATCTTGATCCCTAATATATACGTAGCATCACCTAAGTCCTTCATCGAGAAACTATTTCCCAACCAAGTCTTAACAGCCTGTAGAGAAGGTATGTCATTCCCTATTAGTAATATGTCATCTACATATAGTACTAGGAATACCACATGGCTCCCACTAACCTTCTTGTAAACACATGGTTCATCTTCATTTTGAGTAAAGCAAAATTCTTTGACTGTTTCATCAAAACCGACGATTCCATCTCCTTGAGGCTTGCTTCAATCCATAAATATAGTCCCAACGGATGATCTAATATAGTCCTGGAGGATGAACTTTATAGTTCCGACGGATGACAATTTGACATCCATCGAAAGTGTAGCTTATGTAACAAATAAGTACTGTAGCATATTTCTGCAAACAATATATTTTATTCTAGTAGATTGTATAGGGTTATCTAAGTCATGTTGACTACTAAATTGATATGCAAAATAGGTTGACCAATTGTAAATATGAGATGTCTTGTAATTCTGTATAAGTGAAATAGAGTCAAGTGGCAGATAGACTCCCGACGGATGATCTACAAGACTCCCGACGGATGATCAACAAAGCTCCCTACGGATAATCATCAAGACTCCTAACGGATGACAAACACAGTCCCGATGGATGATCAAATTTAAAATAGCTGTTGATAGTGACAACACAGTCACATGCGTTGGGTGTTTGCAAAAGGAATGTGGCAGCCTGTTAAGCATAATTTTGAGAACAAAGAAGCATTACCATTTTCATGCAAATGTGAAGATATTCAAAGATGTTGGAATGGAGTAGTGAAGTAGCATGGAGTTAAACTAGATATGTTTTTGTTTTATTATCTTGTCTTACTGTCATGAAAACTTGGTGATATATAAACCAAGTGTAGCAAGTAGAATATTTAACTAAGCAAATATATTTTCCATAGAAACATATCAAGCTGTATTCTGTAAGAATTTCTCTGTAGTTTTGTTTGTTCTACTTGTAAAGCAGCTGTGAGCTATTCAAAGCTTCACAGCGTTCTCATTCTGATATATATATATATATATGGGAAATTATCCACAGCCAACTTGGCTGGGATACACCAGCCGCAATATTACATTGCGGGATGCCGCAATATTACATTGCGGGCTGCCGCAATGTTTCATTGTGGTGGGTGAGTGCACCCGCAATGAAATAATGTGGCTGCTGTATCCCATCCAACAATGGTTGGGGATCAGTTCCCTATATATATATATATATATCGTGGATACATTCAAATCCACCAGAAAGTTTTAAATCCTTGTGTTTTATTACTTACTGTGTTGATTTCAATTATCTTTCTATTCCGCACTTTAGAAAATCAAACACTGTTATATGTATTAAGTTAGAACATTTTCAAATCAAAAAAAAAGAGCCAGAATTACATTCAACCCCCCTTCTGTAATTCTTGTTGTATTGTTAGGGAATAACAATTGGAATCAGAGCAAGCTCTTGAAGTACAAAGAGTGTAAAGATCACAACAAACAACAAGATGAACAAAAAGGATGTTGGAGTTAAAATTCTATTTCTGGACAAAGATAATTATCACCACTGGAAGGTGAAGATGCACCTACATCTTCTTTCCCAAGATGAGGCCTATGTGGACTGCATAGAGTGAGGTCCTCATGTACCAATGAGAGCTGCAACTGGCAATGAGCCATCTGTTCCAAAACATTGGCATGAATGGTCAGACCCTGATATTGAGCAAGTCAGGAAGGATAAGAAGGCCATGAATATATTGTTCAATGGAGTTGATGGTGATATGTTTGATAACATCATTAACTGTAAAACAGCCAAAGAGGTTTGGGACACAATACAGATAATCTGTGATGGTACTGAGCAAGTAAGGGAGAACAAGATGCAACTCCTAATTCAGCAATATGAGCATTTCCACTGTGAAGATAGTGAGTCACTCACTGATATATTTAGTATATTTCAAAAACTGCTAAGTGCTCTGAAGCTGCATGGAAGAGTCTATCTAACAAAAGACTTTAACCTCAAGTTCCTTAGATCTCTCCCAAAAGAGTGGAAGCCAATGACAGTCTCATTAAGAAATTCACAGAATTAGAAGGAGTTCACCTTGGAGAGACTGTATGTCATTCTGAAAACCTATGAGCTTGAAATAGAGCAAGATGAAAGGATGGAGAAAGGAAGGAAGAAAGAAGGGTCCATAGCTCTGGTTGCTGAGTTAGAGAAGGAGAAAGAGATGAAGGTAGAAGCTGTTGAATCTACTTCAAAGGTCTGTGAAAGCAAGGGTAAAGGGCTGGTAGCTGAAAATAAATATCAGTTGAGCCAAGATGACATGGATGATATCGATGAACTATAATTCTTATCCAGGAGGTTTTCCAAGCTCAAATTTAAGAAGAATTTTGGAGCAGCTATGCCAAACAGAAACATGGTTGATAAGTCAAAATTCAAGTGTTTTAAATGTGGCTTGGCGGGTCATTTTTCAGTGAATGTAGAAAGTCTGATTCCAGCAAAAAGAAGTTTGAGTCTGTTGATTATAAACAGAAATACTTTGAGTTGCTCAAACAAAAGGAAAGGGCTTTCATCACACAGGAGAATGACTGAGCTGCAGATGGATTGGATGAAGATGAAGAAACAAGTTATGTCAATCTAGCCCTAATGGCCAAATCTGATGAAACAAAAACAAGTTCTTCAAGCAATCAAGTAATCACCACTATCCTAGAACATTTATCTAAAGTTGAGTGTAATGATGCAATAAATGATATGTTCACAGAATTAAACCATCTGCGTGTTACACTTAAGTCCCTCACTAAGGAAAATGCTAAAATTAAAGAAAACAATTTTTTAGGTGAAAGGAATAATGTGTTAGAGTCTCAATTTATTGAATTTGAGAAATTGAGAATTGAGTGTAAGATTGCTAAGGATGAATTAACTGAGTCCTTGAAGAAAGAAGAGATTTTAAAGAAGTAGCTTTAACGAGAACATGAAGTGATTAAGGCATTGAAATTATCTAGAAATGTTCATGCTCAAATCACTTAAGTTCAAGGTATTAAGTCCTTTTGCGATGTAGCCTGGAAGAAGAGTAAAAAGAAGCTTGAGTCCAATTTGGTTGAAGGATTGTTGACAGATGTGGACTCGACGGATGATGAAAATCATCCGTCGGATAATCAAAAGGATTATCCGTTGAGAGACAAGGAGCCACATCCGTCTGCTATGAGTAAACCAGTTAGCAAAGCTAAGCTTGCTAAGTTGAATGAGAAATATGGATCAGTTTCTAAAAACTTTATTCTAGGAGAATCAAGTCAAGTTAGAAAAGAAAGTTAATGTTGGTTATTTGTCTATAAAGCAATTGAATGACATATTAGAAAAAAACAAGATTAAAACAGAAGCTAAAAAGAAAAATAATAGAAATGGGAAAGTAGGAATTAAAAAACATAACTACACACCTGATAAATATGCACCAAGGAAAATCTATGTTAAGTGTGGTAATGTTAATCATTTATCTGTTAATTGCAAACTTGGTATGCCTACTCCCATGTCTGCACCCTCTTCTTTTCCCAATATGACTGCCATGCCTACCATGCCTATGAATGTTATGTCTACTCAGAATATGAATGCACAATTCGCTAATATGCCATTTGCACCTAATCCTTATTATGTTGTATTTAGTATACTTCAAATGCCATTTAGCATGCCTTACTGGAATAATATGTCTGCAAATAGCATGCCTCTTCATGTAAACCAAAATGTGCATGATAATTCTGTTTTAATGACTAGTTTCAAAGGTTCATCTCAAATGACTAAGGATGAATCTGGAATTCCCAAGTCAAATGAGATCAAACCCAAGAAACCAAAAAAGAAAGCTAACAAGGCAGGACCCAAGGAAACTCGGGTACTAAAATCAACTTGATTTGATTTTGATGTGTGCAGGGAAATAGAAAGAATCTTTGGTATCTGGATAATGGTTGCGCAAGGCACATGATTGGAGATTCTACCTTCTCACTGAGTTCAAGGAAAGAGCTGACCCAAGTATTACTTTTAGAGATGACAACAAGGGTTATACTGTGGGATATGGCTTGATTTCAAAAGAAAATGTCATCACTGAAGAGGTTGCCCTAGTGGATGGTCTCAAGCATAATTTGTTGAGTATCAGCCAGCTTTGTGATAAGGGCAACTCAGTTACCTTCAATTCAGAAGCCTGTGTTTTGACAAACATAAAGAGCAACAAAGTGGTTCTCACTGGAGTGAGAAAAGGAAATGTATACCTAGCTGACTTCAACTCATCAAATACAGAATCTGTCACTTGTATTCTCAGTAAAGCAAGTCAAGATGAAAGTTGGCTATGGCACAAGAAGATGTCCCATCTAAACTTCAAGAACATGAATGAGTTTATCAAGAAAGAATTGGTTAGAGGTATTCCTCAAGTGGAGTTTACTAAGGATGGATTGTGTGATGCCTACCAGAAAGGAAAGCAGATAAAAGCATCATTCAAAATGTAGCTTGATTCAACAATTGAAGAACCTTTGCAACTGTTGCATATGGATTTGTTTGGACCAATTAATGTATTGTCTATTTTAAGAAAAATATTTTGCCTAGTAATTGTGGATAATTTCTCAAAGTTCTCTTGGACATATTTTCTAAAATCCAAAGATGAAGCTAGTAAAATCATCATCAATCACATAAGGCAAGTCAATAATCATCCTGACTTCAAGGTTAGAAGAATCAGGAGTGATAATGGAACTGAGTTCAAGAATTCTGTGATGAGATCATTTTATGAAGAAAGTGGGATTTTGCATGAGCTTTCTACAACAAGAACTCCACAACAAAATGGAGTACTGGAAAGGAAGAACAGATCTCTTATTGAAGCTGCAAGGACTATGCTTGAAGAATCAAAGTTACCAACATATTTTTGGGTTGAAGCTGTGAATACTGCCTACTACACTCAGAATATCTCTTTGGTTAATCAAGCAAAGTGCATGACACCCTACCAATTGTTCAAGAATAGGAAGCCAACTCTAAATTTTCTTCAAGTCTTTGGCTGCAAATGTTATATATTAAAGAATCAAACTGATCATCATGGAAAGTTAGATGCTAAAGCAGATGAAGGAATCTTTGTTATGGAATCCATATATGTTGTGTTTGATGATAAAAAGATTAAAGGACTGCAAGATGGAGATTTTCATGAAAGCCTCAAGTTTGATAATGTGGAGATGGTTAGTGATGACAGTGACGATGAAAGTGATCAAGAAATATTGACTAAGGATAATGTAGAAAAATCTACAACTAATGAAGTACATAATTCAACATCTGTCGAGTTACAAAATGCTTCATCCGTCAGTAGACAATCTGCCTCATCCGTCGGGGGATAATTAGCTTCATCCGTCGAGATACAAAGTACATCATCTGTCAGAACAATGAGAGAAGCTGAAAGTCAGAATAGATCATCTACGGAAAATATCCCTTTCTCAAATTAAAGATTCACAAACTCAGGGGGAGTTTCTCATAATCAAAACTCAGTTACACATCAAGACAACAATGAGGTCTCTTCATCTAGAGCTAATCTACCTCAACAAAGAAATTGGACTAGAGATCACCCTTTTGAGCTCATCATTGGTGATGCATCTTCTAGAGTTCAAATAAGGAAAGTAACTCAAGAAGAATGTCTATATAGCAGCTTTCTCTCTAAGGAAGAACCAAAGAAGGTAGAAGAAGCTTTGTTGTATCCTGATTGGGTTTTAGCTATAAAGGAGGAGCTAAACCAATTTGAAAGGAATAAGGTATCGAAGCTTATAGCCAAACCTAAAGGAAAGAATCCAATTGAAACCAAGTGGGTATCCAGAAATAAGATGGATGAAAATGACATAGTGGTCAGGAACAAAGCTAGATTGGTTGCTAAGGGCTACTTTCAACAAGAAGGAATAGATTTTGATGAAACTTTTGCTCCTGTTGCAAGACTTGAAGCCATCAGAATTTTCTTAGCCTATGCAGCCCATGTCAATTTCAAGGTCTATCAAATGGATGTCAAAAGTGCCTTTGTGAATGGAGATTTGGAGGAGGAAGTCTATGTCAGTCAGCCTCCTGGTTATGAAGATTCAAATTTTCCAGAATATGTCTACTATCTTTTAAAAGCACTTTATGGATTGAAGCAAGCACCTAGAGCCTGGTATGACACTTTATCAAAGTTTCTTTTGGAAAATCATTTCACAAGAGGTACTGTTGATAAAACTTTATTCTTTAGAAATGTTAATGGCTCTAGTATACTTGTTCAAATTTATGTAGATGACATTATATTGGCTCTACAGACGAAAAATGTTAGATATATTTGAGATGTCATGTCTAATCTGATTTGTGTTTAGTTTTCAGAACTTAATAACAGGACTTATCAGAACTTACTGAAAATCAGAACTTACTGAAGTCAGAACTTAATATCAGAACTTGAGGTGTCAGAAGATATATATCAGGACTTAAGTGCGGGAAGACTTCAGATAAGGAATGCGGCTAATTTACAGGAGAAGATCTGGACTAAAATAAAAGAAGATATGCATGAAGAGTTAGAAGACTAGAAGACTTGTAGAAGATATCTGATTGATATATTTTAGGAGACAGAATTATATTCCATATCAATTAGAAGATATCTTGTAACTGTGTACTATATAAACACAGCTTAGGGTTTACACTATATGTGTTATCATTATCGAGAAAATTATACGTTGTAACCTAGCAGCTCTTAGTGATATTGTTCAGCACTGAGAGAGAACAACAGTTCTATTGTAATAGAGTTTATTTGAATATACTTGATCTTTGTTACATACTTGTGTTGAAATCGATTTGATTGTATAAACACTATATTCAACCCCCTTCTATAGTGTTGTATGACCTAAAAAGTGGTATCAGAGCCTTTCTGTTAACACATATACAGTAAAGATCCAAACAATCATGTCTGAAGAAACACAAACCCCAACTAAGCCCACCAAAACTCAAGAAACTCAAAATACTCAAACCCACAGTCGATATGAGACTGTTAGGGTTCCCAATATTGAGAGCATATGAGTATCCTATATGGAAAGTGAAGATGGCTATATTTCTGGAAGCTACAGATCCATAGTACCTTGACAGAATTAATGAAAGACCATATAAGCCTACCAAGCTCTCTGTTGCACTTGCTGATCAACCAGCAAAGACCATACCAAATGAGAGAGGTGAATACACACCTGAAGATGTCTCATCTATTGCCAAGGATACAAGGGTAAGGCATTTGCTGCATAGTGAAATTGTTAATGTCATGTCAAACAGGGTAATTGGATGCAAGACTGCAAAGGAGATATAGGATGCTTTGGAGACAAGATGCCAGGGATCTGATGCAATAAAAAAGAACAGGGGGACTATACTCACTCAAGAGTATGAGCACTTTGACTCAAAAGCTGATGAATCATTAACTGATTTATATGACAGGTTTGTCAAACTCTTGAATGATCTGTCACTGGTGGACAAGGAATATGATCTTGAAGATTCAAATTTAAAATTCCTTTTAGCTCTTCCTGAAAATTGGGATTTGAAGTCTACTACCATAAGAGACAACTATGACCTTATTGAAACTACTCTTGATGAAATTTATGGTATACTCAAAACTTATGAACTTGAGATGGATCAAAGGAGCAAGAGGCATGGAAGAAAGTCAAGGAAAGTTGCTCTTAAAGCTGAGGAGGAATCTTCTAAAGTTGTTGTCTCAAAAAGGGGCAAATGAAAGGCTCTCATCATAAAGTCAGATTCAGAGTCATCAAATTCTGATGATGATGATTCAGAAGCTGAAAGTTTATCTGAAGTTGATGTTGATGCAACTGTGTGCTCTTATGGTGAAGGGTATCACAAAGATAGCCTACAAGAAATTCAGAAAGGGCAAGAAGTTTTCCAGGAAAGGTGGAAGTTCTGATAAGAAAGGGTTCAGAAAGTCTGAAGGCAAAGGAGGAAAGTCTGATAAAGGAGACAACTCAAATGTCAAATGCTACAATTGTGGTGAAAGAGGCCACATATCTCCTGATTGCAAGAAAGGTAAAAGTGATAAGGGCAAGGCACTTGTCACAAAGAAGAAAATCTGGATAGACACTTCAGATTCTGAAGATGAGGTGAACTGTGCCTTGATGGCAAATGCTGATAGCAGTACTGACACTGCTGAATTGAAGGTACCTTAAACAACCTTTGCTTTTCATACTGATGATATTACTGAGTTGATATTGTACCTTAAAACCATGTTCATTAGTTTTAGAGATCATACTTTAACATGTGAAAGATTAACATCTGAAAGTCTGGCTCTTAAAAACAGAAATGACTATTTAGAAAAGGAGTTAGTTTTTCTTCATCAAACTAAGAAAGAAAGGGATGAGGCTTTGTATGTTAGAGATGAAGTGCAAAAATTGAATGAATCTCTAAAAACTGATTTAGAAAAGGAAAGAGAGATCATCAGATCTTGGCTTAACTCTGGCAGAACAACTCAGAATTTACTAAGTAGTGGAAACTGGAAAGAGGGCTTAGGTTATGGAGATGATAAAAGTGAGAAAGGAACTGTGCAAATTGAGCCAATTTGTGTTAAATAGACTGCTAAGCCAAAGGTAAATCCTGTTAAATTTGTAGCAAAAACTGTTATGTCTGATTCTGAAAAGATGAAAGATTCTAAGATAGAAGTAAAAGAAAAGTCAACTCCTGATAAATTAAAACAGGATAAACTAGCTGAAGTAAACATAGGCTTAATGACTATGAAGAAGCTTAAGCAGAAGCTGAAAGAGATTAGAAATGTGAATAAGATAAAGGAAGCTAGGAAAAATAGGAATGGAAAGGAAGGTGTGAATAAAAGCAATAATTATATGCCTGTTCCTAATGCTCCTAGAAAGAAATGTTATAACTGTGGACACTCTAACCATCTTGCTTCTTTTTGCAGGAAAAATAAAGATATAAACTCTTTACCTCCTAGATCAGGAGTTAAGAGTCAGTCTGTTAGGTTTAAACCACAAAATCCTTATTTTCATTGTGGTAGTTTATGGCATTCCATTTATACTTGTAAGGATTATCATAGTTTGTACTATAATTATTATCAAATAAAACCTTCTTTAAAGAAAGTTAGTGTAAATCCTTCTAGTGTAAATTCTGATGCAAAGTCTGATATAAAGTCTGATAAACAGCATGTTAGCATAAACTCTGAAATTAAAATCCGCTGCAAATCCTAACAAACTTAAAAAAGCCAAAGGATCCAAGCAAGTCTGGGTCCTTAAAACTAACCAATAGTGGTCTTTATGATTGCAGCGCAACAGGAAAAACATCCTAGTTCTGGATAGTGGATGTTCAGGACATATGACTGGAAATAAAACCCTGCTATCAGACTTTGTGGAAAAGCTGGCCCAGGAGTTTCTTATGGAGATGGCAATATGGGAAAAACTCTGGGATATGGCAATATCAATCTTGGGAATGTCATCATTGAAACAGTAGCTCTTGTCTCAGGACTTAAACACAATCTGCTAAGTGTGAGTCTGACATGGGTTGAAGAACACTGTGAAGTTGTAAGTAATTCTACTGGCAAAGTAGTTCTGAAAGGTTACATACATGATAACATATATGAAGCTAGAATTTCAACAAACTCTGATGGTTCTGCAATCTGTCTGTTGAGTAGAGCATCAATTGAGGAAAGCTGGAATTGGCACAAGATACTCTCGCATTTAAATTTCAACAACATAAATGATCTAGTAAAGAAAGATCTTGTAAGAGGAATGCCAAAATCAGTATTTGCTCCTGATGGCCTTTGTGATTCATGTCAAAAGGCAAAACAAAGAAAATCTTCATTCAAGAGCAAAGCTGAATCCTCAATTCTTGAGCTTTATCACTTACTGCATGTTGATCTATTTGGTCCAGTCAATGTCATGTCCATTGCAAAGAAGAAATATGTTATGGTTATAGTGGATGAGTTCACAAGATACACTTGGGTGTATTTCTTGCACAAGAAGAATGAAACTGCATCTACTCTAACTAATCATGTCAGCCAGCTGGATAAATTGGTCAAAGATTATGTTAAAATCATAAGAAGTGATAATTGCACTGAGTTCAAGAATTCAATCATGGAAGAGTTCTGCAAAGAATATGGAATAAAGCAGGAATTTTCTGCACCTGAAACTCCACAGCAAAATGGAGTTGTAGAAAGAAAGAACAGGAATCTCATTGAAGTTGCACGAACTTTGCTTGATGAAGCAAAGCTACCAACCTACTTTTGGGCTGAAGCTGTGCAGACTGCTTATTTTACACAGAATGCTACACTCATAAACAAGCATGGAAAAACACCATATGAGATGGTGAAGAAAAAGAAGCCAAATCTGAAATACTTTCATGTATTTGGATGCAAGTATTTTGTTCTTAAGACTCATTCTGAACAATTGTCAAAATTTGATCTAAAAGCTGATGAAGGAATTTTTGTTAGATATCCACTTTCCACAAAAGCCTTCAGAGTCTACAATTTAAGAACAAGGGTTGTCATGGAATCTATCAATGTATCTTTTGATGATAAAAAGATTACTGGACTTGAAGATTTCAATGATCATGATCAGCTGAGATTTGAAAATGAAGATTTAAATTCTGATTATGTAAATTCTGATGGCTTAAATCCTGATCCTGTAAGTTCTGACGGGTTAAATTCTGATGTCATTGAAACTGTGGTAACTACTCCAAGGGAAAATGCACCTGTTCAGGGGAACAAAGTTGAAGATCCTACCACAACTAAAGAATCTTAAGAAGCATCAGAACCTGTCACTGGCTCTTCAAGTTCTGATTCATCAAGTTCTGATGAGCCAAATTCTGATAATTCTGGAAACTCTGATTCTTCAAATCCTGAAGGATCCAACTTAAATTCTGAAGTCTCAGAGAGCATAACTACAGGGGGAGCATCAGAAAATGCTGATGGAGACATCATGGATTATGGGGAAGGATCCAGTTCTAGAAATCAACTTCCATCTGCAAGGAAGTGGACCAAATCACATACACCTGACTTAATAATTGTAGATCCTGAAGCAGGTGTCAGAACTAGAACAACAACATCAAATGAATGTCTTTATGATTCCTTTCTATCTCAGACTGAACCAAAGAAAGTGGAAGAAGCTCTGCAAGATGTTGATTGGGTGTAATCAATGCAAGAAGAGTTAAATGAATTTGAAAGAAAAGTCTGGACCCTAGTGCCAAGACCAAAGAACATATCCATTGTTGGCACAAAATGGGTGTTCATAAATAAAACTGACAGTGATGGCATAATTACAAGAAACAAAGCAAGGTTGGTTGCTAAAGGTTACTCTCAACAGGAGGGTAATAATTATGATGAAACATTTGCACCAGTTGCTAGATTGGAGGCCATAAGAATCTTTTTGGCTTATGCTGCTCACAAGAAGTTTAAAGTATTTCAAATGGATGTGAAAAGTGCTTTTCTCAATGGAGAATTGGAAGAAGAGGTATATGTTGAACAACCTCCAGGATTTGTAGATCCAAAATTTCCTAATCATGTCTACAGACTTGATAAAGCACTTTATGGCCTTAAGCAAGCTCCAAGAGCATGGTATGCGACTTTAGCTCAATTCCTTCTAGAAAATGGATTTAACAGAGGTACAATTGATAAAACACTGTTCTACCTCAACCATGGAAAGAACTTACTTTTGGTACAGATATATGTTGATGATATCATCTTTGGTTCTACAAATGCCAAACTCTGTGAAAGATTTGCAAAGCTAATGCAGTCAAGATATCAAATGAGTATGATAGGAGAACTTAGCTATTTTCTGGGACTTCAAGTCAAGCAAAATGAAGAAGGTACTTTCATAAATCAATCCAAGTACATCAGAAATTTACTCAAAAAAATTAGAATGAAAGATTGTTCAACTACATCCACTCCCATGGCCACTGCAACCAAGTTAGATAAAGATACTGGAGCACCAGTATATATTACTAACTACAAAGGTATGATTGACTCTTTACTCTATTTAACTGCAAGTAGACCTGATATCATGTATGCTACCAGTCTTTGTGCAAGATTTTAGGCTGATCCAAGAGAACCTCATCTAATAGCTGTGAAAAGAATTTTCAAGTACCTCAAGGGTACAGCTGATCTAGGATTGTGGTATCCTAGAGAATCAGATTTTAAGCTAATAGGTTACTCGGATGCAGATTTTGCAAGATGCAAAATAGACAGGAAAAGCACTAGTGGAAGCTGCAAATTTCTTGGAGGCAGATTGGTTTCTTGGTTTAGCAAGAAACAAAAATCAATTTCCACATCAACTGCAAAAGTAGAATATATTGCTGCAAGAAGCTGTTGTGCATAGATTCTTTGGATGAAGAATCGGTTACTGGACTATGGGTTAGAATTTTCTAAAATACCCATTTACTGTGATAATCAAAGAACTATTGCTATGACAGGTAATCTAGTTCAACACTCAATGATAAAGCACATCAGCATAAGGTACCATTTTATAAGGGAACATGTGATGGAAGGTACAGTAGAATTGCATTTTGTTTCAACAGATCAACAACTAGCAGATATCTTCACCAAACCACTATGTGAAGCTACTTTTACAAGACTGGTAAATGAACTTGGAATGGTTTCAGGTTATTTCTCAAAATCTGCTTAGTTTTTGTTCTCATGCATCAGATTTTATGATCAATGTTTACAGATTGACTTATCTCCATGTAATCTGTGCTTAAATTGTATATATTAAATACTGATTGTTATATGATGTGATTCTATATACTCTGATAGTGTTTTAAATATTCTGTGACTATTCAATCCAATGAGGATTACTGTGCTAGATGCTGACCTAATAGTCTTTAACATACTAGAAATCTCATGTTTGAATTAGTTATCTATGTGGAAATCAATTAAAAAAGCAAATTCTGATTTTGAGCTTAGTCAAATTTACTTTATGTATCTTATTACTAAGTCACAAACTAGATTTTTGCTTCTTATCTGTCAAATTCTGATGTCAGTATATCTTAAGGATGAACTATATGTTTGATAAGCCTCATTTATCTGAAGAAAAGAAAAGAAAAGAAAATCAAAATCAGGTACTCCTTTGAGATCTAGAGTAAATATGTGAAAGGGAAGACCCAAGTGCATTGCTGGTATTAAGTAATATGCATTAGAAAAGCAAATAAATTTTTCTTGGTGACTTTTCACAGTCTCTGATTACTGGAGAAATACTCTAATAATAGCATAAATTCTGATAGCAGTTGTGACTCACTTACACTGAGAAGCCACTGTAACAAGAATGTCAAAATATGCATAAAATGAGCACAAACAGTAGATGTGGACTCTTTCATAAATTTATTCTATAGTAGACTTCAAAATTAGAGTCAGATTATAAGCACTTTTCTTAGTTATGCTTTATTTCTAAGATATACTGAAGTTTATCAGACTTTAATCATTATCTGATCATTTGCAAATGCACACACTCTCACTCCATATGAATGATGAAAATTACTGTGGTGATTAAGTTGTTTTTGATAAACAGATTAGTATTATTTGCATAAATTCTGAGAACAAGTTCTGATGATTAAACTCTGAAGAAACAAGTCAGTATTTATATGAAGAATCACAGAAACATACATTCACTTTCTGAGTTCAGAAGCCATGTTCAGATGACCGTTAAATTCTGATAATAGTCAAGTTCTGATGCAAATCCTGATGGAAACTCTGATGCTTAGGTGGCATTATTTATTTACTTGACTTATTTGTGGTTTTACTATAACAATCATATTTTATCAGAAAATATTTAAGTGAGATAAAAACAGTCATAATCATTTGGTTAGTGGGAAACGTGTTTGCCTTGACAACTGCATGTGCACAATAATTACTGCTTATTTCTCGTGCCCACTAACTACTGCTTTAACTATTTACTGGCTGACAGGTGTAAAGTGTCTGTTTTACTTCCAAAAAGAGCTGTTGAGTGGAGATAGTATATATACGGGAGTTAAAAGATTTTACAATCTTTTACCTACTTTCGAATTCTTTTCTTATCTCTATTATTCTCTCTCTCTCTTTCTAATATTCTCTGAAGCTCTATTTTTCACAGGCATTTTCTCAAACACTTTGCAAACACACATTTTCTCACTTATTTCTCTACAGAAATGGCACCAAAAGATCTGATTTATGATGGAGCCAAGTTTGTTCCTAATAACTACATGGTTATTCTTTCTAAGGATGAAGCTTCATCAGAACTTCACTTCATCCATGATTTTCTATCTCGAAGTGAGATTGGGTATGCTTTGACCCAACCAGAAGCACTCTCAGGAACTCAAGTACTGAAGTTTTGGAGGAGTGGTGTTTATGATGATGGTGGTGCAAATGGGTCCCCAAGCATCATATTTACAACAGGGGAAGATGAACACTTGGTTACATTGTCAATTGTTCGATAAGCTTTACATCTTCCAGAAAACTGTGTTTATAGTTCACAAGTTGGGGAACCAGCTCTTCAACAGATGATGGAAAACCTTGGTTATGAAAAATCTTTGTCCAAGCTGGGACAATTGAAGAGGCCCCACATCAGGAGGGAGTGGAGTTTCTTTTTCGACTGCATCGCCAAGGCCTTTGCAAACAAGTACTCTAACTTTGATGCAATCCCAATCCTGAGTCAGCAAATCGGGTATGCTCTCATTAATCAAACTTATTTTGATTATGCTAGTGTTGTGCTAGGATTTATTGGGGATAGGATGCAAGAGGACAGAAATACTGTATATTTTGCTAGATTTTGCCAACTTATTTACAGTTTTCGTAGTTCTGATAAGACCCAACTAGCTAGTGAGTTGATTGAACCCTTTAAACTTGCTAAAAGGGCTTTCACTGACTTATTATCTACTGATAATAAGAAGGCTGTACTAAGACCCCTCCAAATTCCTCAGTCAGTTAAACAGGTCTTAGTAAACTCTGACCCAAACACCTATACTGCTATATATCCTGATATACAACCATCCCAGCCTCCATCAGCACCTACAACCAATCAACCACCTACCACTTCTCAATCTCAACCAACTCAACCTACCATCAGAATATATTTCCAACCAGCTCAATCATCTCAACCTCAACCATCAGTACCTACTATCAGAACTTCATCCTCCAGGCCTAAAAGAGCAAAATTTGTTCCTAAATCTCCACCAAGGAGAAGAAGGACTTAGGGATGAATCTGATGATGAACATGAGCAAGTCCAAGTTCATGCATAAGAACCTATGACAGTTGAAGCTGACAAGGCAACTTCTCAGAAAGAAATTGAAGCTGACAGTTCTGATATTTTGAAGAGAAAAAGAACTTCAAGTTCTGATGCTACTCAAGCAACTCCTTCATTATCCAGGAGATCAAAGAAACAGAGAGCATGAAGGCATTTGGCACAACCTCCATCTGAGGATACTAATGAAGCTGAGGAAGGGGATCATAAATCTTTGATCTCAAAGCCAATAGTAATTGAATCTTTGCCACTTCCAACTCAGGCTGAAGACACTGTTCAGGATACAGTGATCACACCTCCTGTCTCTCCTATTCATTATAATGTTACAGTTGAAGATTCAGGGTTAAGTCCTGAAATTGATCTTCAAAGGCTGATAATTCCAACTGTGTTATATCTGGAAGCTCCAACAGTACAAGTGACAACTCCACCTCTTTCTCCATTACATGCTGATATTCCTACAACACCTATTTTGGATATGGACAAAGATGACGTTGTACCAGAATCTCCAACAGCCACACACACTAGTACTGTCATAAGATGATGAGATTCTCTCCAGTTCTGGAGACAGTGCTCCAGTAAATGCTTCCATTCTTAGAAAGGAGGCACTGATTGAAAAGTTTATTGAACAAGCTGCTCCTATTCCTTGGGAAGAAACTCACAGAGGAGTGGAGTGGACCAAGAAATGGAATGAATCTAATTTTATTCCAAGCTCAAAAGTTCTGACAGAGCATATTGCTAAAGCTGATGAGTTGTTGACTAACTATGATTACAAGACACAACTAAAAGTCACAGCTCTAAGTATCAAGTCTCTTCAAGGTCAAGATCAAGCTAGATAAAAAGAGGTTTATCAGACCTATTTCTTAGAAAGTTGAAGCTATTGAGAAGATTCAAGAACAGCAACAGACCCAAAATTACTGAGGTACTGCAGAATCAAGCTTCTCAAAAAGCTCAACTTAATGAAATTCAATCTTCAGTAGAACTTCTTCTCTTTCTCCTACTACCAGATGATGCCAAAAAGGTGGAGAAGGTAGTTAAGTCTAAATGCTCTAATACTCAAGTACTGAAGAAAAAAGGATGACAAAGAAGATGACCAGGGAAACCCTAGCAAGGGTCAAGGTCAAGGTCAGGGGCAATGCAACAAAGTTTCTTCAAGAAAACTAATTTCTGATGCTATCAAATCTTCTACATAAAAGAAGATAAGTTCTGAAGCTGCTCAAACTCAAAATCTGATAGCAAGTTCTGATAATCAAAATCTAATATCAAGTTCTGATGTTCTGATTCAAGAAGGAAGTAAAGACTCTCAGAAGTTTTTGCAAACTCTGAAGCTAAAGGGAAAGCAGATTATTGTCTACTACAAAGATCCTAAAATTCAGACACTTGATGAAGAGATTTCTAGAAGATTGTTTCTCAAGCATAATCCTTGAATGGATTTAGAGAATTTAAAGGAGGAAGAAGCTAGATTTACAGCTGAGAAGACAAATCTAAAGTCTAAAGCTTCTGATGCTAAGAAACCTCCAAGGCCTAAGGTAAAAGGCATTATGATCGAGGAAAAGTCAAATTATGAGGCTTCAAAGCCCAAGACAAGATCACAGATTGATCCCAAAGATAAGGGGAAAGGAAAAATTGATGAACCAACAAAGCCACAGGAGATGAAGATTACTCAAATCCTGATGAAACCTGTATGCAAACTGGTTCAAGTATTTGATGATGCTGCTACAGTAGATGAAACTGTTCAAACTCTGAAGAGAAGGAAGATAATTGAAGAATCTAAAATAACCTCTGACACAGCTCAAGTTGTTCAGAATGAAGAACATCAAGCTTCAGAAAAAATAGCAAATTCTGATCAAGTAATCAAGATATCAACCTCTGATAGTGCTCAAGTTGATTTGAATAAATTGACATTTACTGATAAGAGAAAACTCCTATGTAAGAATGTTAATCCATCAGATCCTAAGAAAAGCCAGCTGCTATCTGATTTCATGACTGTTGGATTGAAAGCCAGAGAAGCAAGAGACAGAGCTGGATTAGGTTCTGAAGAAGCTAAAATCAAGACAGGAGTTGAAGTGCTTACAAGAGATCCATTTCTATTGACTAACAAACCTCTTGAAGATGTTACACAGAAACACCTTGATAAGGTTATATCTGTTTAAGTGGTACTGGATGGTCATGATAAACATAATGTAAAAGAAAATATGATTCTATTTCTTGAAGATGGAAGAACATATCAAATGTCAGAATCAGATGTGCTGAACAAATCTCTGAAAGAACTTCATTTCTTTCATTATCTTTTGGAGATAAAGTCTGAGATTACCAGGAGATGGTCAAATTTCATTATGAATACCATGAGGGATAAAGCAAGAATTTCTGGTTCAAGGGTTACAGAATTCGTTCCAAATATAGTTGAAGATGATGAAAGTGAAATTCCAATGAAGAAGAATTCTGCTAAACTTGAAGTGATTCTGAAAGAGTAATGTATGTGCTATAATGAAGATTCCAACTCATCCAAGAGTAATCATACTTGGTGATGGTTTAGAAGGAAACCATATCTCAGCACTTAGGACTGCAATCTACCCGATTGGAAGTCAAGATAAAGTGTTGAAGCAAGTCAAAGCTACAATAGCTCAAGTCTTGAGGAATAAAGAAGAAAAGCTGATATCAAACTTTGTCAAGAATCACTTTGGATTCAGATTGACTCAGTGAGATTGGTAAAAGCTACAAGGACTGTAAGTTGTAGTTAGTTGTCTTATTAAACTCTCATTGCATTTGTACTTAAATGTTTTTGACATCATCAAATCTATTAACTTGTATATTTTTCATAATTTACAAGTTGGGGGAGATTGTTAGATATATTTGAGATGTCATGTCTAATCTAATTTGTGTTTAGTTTTCAGACTTTAACAACAGGACTTATCAGAACTTACTGGAAATCAGAACTTATTGAAGTCATGACTTAATATCAGAACTTAAGGTGTCAGAAGATATATATCAGGACTTAAGTGCGGGAAGACTTCAGATAAGGAATGCGGCTGATTTACAGGAGAAGATCTGGACTAAAATAAAAGAAGATATGCATGAAGAGTTAGAAGACTAGAAGACTTGTAGAAGATATCTTATTGATATATTTTAGGAGACATAATTATATTCCATATCAATTAGAAGATATCTTGTAACTGTGTACTATATAAACACAACTTAGGGTTTACACTATATGTGTTATCATTATCGAGAAGATTATACGTTGTAACCTAGCAGCTCTTAGTGATATTGTTCATCACTGAGAGAGAACAACAGTTCTATTATAACAGAATTTATTTGAATATACTTGATCTTTGTTACATACTTGTATTGAAATCGATTTGATTGTATAAACACTATATTCAACCCCCTTCTATAGTGTTGTGTGACCTAACAAAAAACTTTGCAAAGAGTTTGCCAAATTAATGCAAAGTAAGTATGAAATGAGCATAATGGGAGAACTAACTTACTTTCTTGGTTTACAAGTTAAGCAAGTTAGTGATGGAATATTCATTAGTCAAACCAAATATATTTATGATCTCTTAAAGAAGTTTGATCTAATGGATTGCACATCTGCAAAAACTCCCATGACCACTGCAACTAAACTTGAATTAAACACTACTGAAAAGTATGTGGATATTTCAAGCTATAGGGGCATGGTTGGTTCACTTATGTACTTAATAGCTAGTAGGCCAGATATAATGTTCGCTACCTGTATTTGTGCTAGATTTTAGGCTGATCCTAGGGAATCTCATTTAGTAGCTATTAAGAGAATTTTCAGTTATCTCAAAGAAATACCAAAACTTGGCATCTGGTACCCTAGAGATTCTGGTTTTGATCTAACTAGTTATTCAGATGCAGATTATACAGGTTGTAAAATTGATAGAAAAATTACAACAGGAACCCGTCAATTTCTAGGGAACAAGCTTGTGTCCTAGTTCAGTAAAAAGCAAAATTCAGTTTCTGCTTCTACAGCTAAAGCTAGATATATTGCCGCTGGTAGTTGCTGTGCATAAATTTTATGGATGAAAAAACAATTGTTGGACTATGGTCTACAAGTGGACAAAATTCCTATTTTCTGTGATAACACAAGTGTAATTGCCATCACTGAGAATCCAGTACAACATTCAAGAACAAAGCACATAGACATCAAGTACCACTTCATTAGAGAACATGTGATGAATGGTACTGTGAAACTTCATTTTGTTCCAAGTGAAAAGTAGCTTGCAGATATCTTTACCAAGACACTTAATGAATCCACCTTTTCTAGGTTGGTAAGTGAGTTAGGTTTGCTAAATTATTCTTAAATCATTTCAGATATTTTTGCAAGTTATAATGCAGCCAGAAATTTAATTGATTTTTCTGTTTCAGATGAAATTTTGGCTAAGTCAAAATTTACATCCCGACAGATGCTTATTATCCATCGAGTTTGATCATCCGTCTGAATAGAAAATCTTAATAAAATCAATTATCTTTCTGGATTATTTTAGACCCGATGGATACTTATTTTATTCTCATCCGTCGAATTTTCTCAATCTTAGTCGTCGGAACTCTGAACATTATCCATCGGATATACTTACAGTCTGTAAGTATAACATGACGGATAATTGACAGAATTTTGACAGTTTATTTATTTTAAACGGCTATTTTGGGCTATTTTATTTGGTTACTTTATTTTACTTTATTACTTTTGACTGTTTATTTTTGAGATAGTATAAAAGCAAAATTCTTTTTCATTCTTTTCTTTTATCATTCTCAAATCAATTGCTCTAACTCTCTTCTTCTCCAAAGCAAATACTCTCTTTCTCTCTGCAAATTCCCGTACTTTAACAATGGCACCAGTAGTCAAAATCATGTTTCAGTCTGTATTCATCTATGAAAAGAACAACTTCGTAGCTCTTGTGAACAAGGAAATTCCACAATCTGAAGATTTTCACAAAATGATGGATTTTGTGAAAGGTTGCAAACTCAGTTATGCTATGCTGGAATCACCCACAATCTACTGTAAAGTTGTGGAGGAGATATGGACAACTGTTGTGTACCAGTCTACAGACAAAACCATATATTTCACTCTCAAAGGTAATCAATTCTACATTAACAGTGACATAATTCAAGAATGCTTTAAGAATCCTGAAAACACTACTACTGTTCCACACACAGATGCTAATTTAGTTACCATGCTTAATTATGTTGGCTATGCACTCCCTTCCTCTAAGTTAAGTGAGATTAGGAGGCTAGGACTTTGAAAAGAATGGAGTTATCCGTGTGATGTAGTTACCAAGGTATTTTTGGTAAGGTAAGTAATTTTAATTCTGTCAATACTGCCATGCTTAACATGCTTTATATTTTAGTTACTGATAATTATCATAATTTCAGTGACATGGTTATATTTGAATTAGGCTATAAGTTAGGGGAAGTTAATAAGAGAGGTAAAATTGTCTATTATTCTAGATTCTTTATGATGCTTGCTAACCATCTTATGAAGAATATTGCTATTGAGAACCCAACCAACAAACTGAATTGTTGGGTTCAAGAAAGAAGAATCATTGCAGATCTCAACATAGCAAGTCACCACAAAGAGGTGCCCCTCTTCTACTTCCCAATCATGGAGGGCCCTCAGGTAAGTGAGGTAAGCACCACTGTCACTACTATTCCAACCTCGCAAATTTTTTTATCTCTAAGTGTAGCTATGGCTTCTGTGTCAATGACCCAACAGATGCCTACCCAAGCTACCAAAACAAAATCTTCAAAATCCAAAATAAAGAAAGCCCCCTTTAGTTTCTCTCAAAAGAAACTAGTTGCAAAATCTACCAAACCTAAAGAGGGGAGTGTGCAGGGTAGTGAGTTGGGTGAGGGACATGGTGAAAATCTAAGAAACTCTAAGGATAAGGTTGGTGAGGAAAGTGTACCCAAGACTAGCCACACCATAGTTTCCCAACAAACTGTGGTAGTTAATAAGGAAATTAGCACAATTCTAGTTTCATCCTCCCAATAGGATGTTGCTATTGAACAAGCTCCCAACCAGGAGCACAGGCCAAGAGGGTAAGGGACACAAGTTCACCTCAAACCTATGCCAGAAAGAAAAGATCTAAAACCCTTGGGGATGCACAGGGAACACACACAGTGCAAACTGGAGCTAAAGACTCAGTCACTGCACCATCTCAAATTCAGCTTGATATGGCTTCAATAAATGTGGACTCACAACCAAAATCTTTAGTGATAGAAGCACCTCAAACACCAAACTCTCCCACAAATTCTTTGGATGTGGATATGATTAACACATCAATTCCTGATTCTCCTTCTTTAACTCTGTTGGGGAAGCCAAAATCTAGTGTAAGTGAGCATCATCTTCTAGATGATTTGTTGGCTCACTTGCCAATTCTTTCAGGATCTATTGAGACATCTGTGCCTAAACTTTCATCAATCTACACAGAGTTTATAACAGTCTCCACTCCAAACTCATTCACTTCTTCTATTCCGGTGGATATTATCATCCGTCGACTAGTGATTGTATCCCGATGGATGTACCTAACAACAGTCATCCGTCGGCTAGCCTAACTACTATTCCGATGGATGTTCTTCATCTGTCAGTACTCTCTACACACGCTGAAATTTCAACTATTATTACAAGTGTAGATGAGTTAGTAGTTGTGCAATCGTTCTTAGGACTGAGGGAAGAGAGTGAAATGAGTGAGAGGCTGGGTTGCTCCCAGACAAAAGGAGAGGAAAAGAGTGAACTCATGCAGGCTATTTCTTTCAGCCTGGCAAAAGAGAGTGAGAGAAGTCCCACCTTAGAAGGTGAAGGTGAGGGTGTGAGGGTGGTGAGCCAAGGGGAGCCCTTGATGCAGCAAAAGAGAGATCATGAGAGAAATGCAGGTACAAGAGTTATAAGGGTGGACATCATTTCTAGTGAGTCAATGAATGTCAGTGATGCAAAAAGGAAGAGACTATTTCAGCAAGAATATCAAGTTGTCATAGATTCTATCTCCCTGGATGCTGAGACATTTACTCATCCTCTTCCAGCTTATCAAACTCTAGCTGGACAGGGCAATGAAGATGCTGAGAAGATGTTAAACCTAGTGCATACAACTGCTTCTCTACAAAGGGCAAATGATACAATCACTGTTATGCCATCTACAACTGACAGTGAGTTTGAAATGGCTGAAGACTTTTGAGGATGATGGTGGGGATGATGAGGATGACAGCATGAGCATAGGGGGAGATGTAGATATTCCTTCCTGGATGCTAACCAAGGAGTGTTCATATTCACATCACCAATCCACATCATTCAAGCTTATTCATGACACCTGATAGGGATAAATAAATTATGATAGTATAATTTATTTACTGAAAGGTGTGGGCTGCTAGGCCCAATAAAAAGATATATGATACTTAGACCAGAAAGGTTAAGCCTGATGGACCAGATCAGGCCCGATGAAATAAAGAAGGCCCAAAAGCCCTGATTATTAATTAATTTCGTAATTAATTAATAAGGGAAAAATCAGCTATTGAGAAGAGTCCCGATAAGGATATAAATCCTTATAAATTAGCCACAAGGGGACCTAAAAGGATAAGGAATCAGTTTCCTACTATCTAGGACTCCAAAGTCCATTCTAATTATGAGACTTACCCACCAAGTCTCCTATACCAAGTCCAATTCAAGGACTCCCAACATCTATATAAGGGGTCTCACCCCCACCAATCAGAACTACGTTTTTTGACTTGATCATTGGCAATCAGCAAGGTACGTAGGCATCTTGTTAAGGCAGATTGAGTCACGAAACATAAGAGCAGTCAAATCGAGCCTCGAAGCTCACGTTTTTTAGTACTAAATACAGCAATTATATATATTAGTTTTTAATCCATAATATTTGGCACCGTCTGTGGGAAGACACAACAACAACCATGACGAGAACACGGAGAACAATTAGAGCTCTAGAGGAAGGAACACCATCAGAGACAACCCAGGTGATTTCGTCAACCGTGGAGGTTCCTCCCCATTCAACTTATGCATCTACTCAGGGGGAAGCCCAGACAGGGGCAACTCAACCTCAGCTACAAGGGACAACTCCCCCGACTATTCAAGGTACGAATCCTCAAGTTCAACAAGTACATATACCTGTGAATTCTCGACCCGTCGGGTATGAATATTCAACTATTGTTACTACTAACCCCCCTTACGGGATGGCGCGAGAAGGAGGCGTCCTGGAAAAGAGCCAATAGCCAATGGAAGGCAACGCCCCCAAAGCACCCCAGGGGCGAATCCCCAAGAAGTGCAGGAAAGGATCAGGGTTCATGAGGCTGAAATCCGAAGGCTGAGGCGTGATTTGGAGGCTCACCAGGCCACCAGACCCCAGATACCTCCTAGGGGGAGAAATCCTCCTCCTGTCATAGACCTGGATGGTCCGGTAAGAAGAAGGGCTGCTGTCCCAAGAACTGATCCAAGCAATCTCCTTCCCCTTGGAGATCCTGATGATCCAACTCCACCCTTCACAGAAGAGATAATGAATGCCCATATCTCAAAGAAATTCAAGATGCCCACTATCAAAGCCTATGATGGCACAGGAGACCCCGCTAATCATGTTAGGACATTCTCTAATGCACTGTTGCTGCAACCCGTGAATGATGCTATAAAGTGTCGGGCCTTCCCTCAAACCCTGTCGGGTATGGCTCAAAGATGGTACAGTCGCCTGCCCCCAAATTCTATTGGATCGTTCAGAGAATTAAGTCAGGCTTTTATTAAGCAATTCATCAGTGGAAGAGTCCATGAGAAAAGTTCAGCATCTCTTATGAGTCTTGTGCAGGGAGCTAAGGAATCCTTGAGAGATTACCTGAATCGTTTTACAAAGGAGGCTTTAAAAGTCCCAGACCTTGATGATAAGGTAGCCATGATAGCACTACAACAAGGAACTAGGGATGAGTTTTTCAAGATGTCCTTGGCCAAACGTCCCCCTGAAAACATGTTGCAACTCCAAGAGAGGGCAGGGAAGTATATCAAGGTTGAAGAAAGCATGAGGAAGACCGTAGTAAGTAATGAGCCCACTGGAGGCAAGAAATGAAAAACTGATCTGGAGTATATCGCTAAGGACAAATATCCTAGAACCGAACAAAACCCTGATTCAACCCCCAAGAAGGGAGGACCTGGGCAAAAGTTCACTGAATACGCTAAGCTGAGTGCTCCTAGAAGTCAGATTTTGATGGAGATTGAGAAAGATAGAGATATTCGCTGGCCTAAGCCCTTGAAGGCTGATCCCGCCAAGCTAGATAAGAGCAAGTATTGCAGGTTTCACAAGGATGTTGGCCATGACACCGATGAGTGTAGGCAATTGAAAGATGAAATTGAGTTTTTGATTCGAAAAGGAAGGTTGAACAAGTATACTGGAGATGGAGGGGACAGAAACAATAATGGAAGGAAGAACTTTGAAGATCGTAGGAGGGACCAAGACGATCAGGGGCGGAATCCCCAACCTAGAGGGCCGGTTATAAATGCAATTTTTGGAGGACCACGACGTCCTCGAGGACCTGTGATAAACACGATCTTTGGAGGTCCAACTGCTGCTGGATTGTCCAAAAATTCCAGAAAGGCATACACCAAGGAGGTTATGCATATTGTTGGAGAAGCCCCGAAGAGGGCCAGGACAGAAGTAACATTGGCTTTTGATGATTTCGACCTAGAGGGTGTGAAGTTTCCCCATGACGACCCGCTGGTCATAACACCGATAATAGGAAATAGCCCGGTTAAGAGGGTCCTTGTGGATAATGGTGCTTCTGTGGATATCTTGCTCCACGACACCTTTCTAAGGATGGGGTATAACGACTCCCAGTTGACACCAACCGACATGCCGATATATGGATTTGCTGGAGTAGAATGTCCTGTGGAAAGGATAATCAAATTGCCGACCACCATAGGTACGGTGTAATAACCCCAATTTTTGGGAAATTTTGAAACCCTTATGAATAGTGTTTTTGCTGAATGAGAAAACTTTTCATGCCACACTATGTAGGGGTTCTGATATGGATATTCTAAGATTTTATCAGTACTTTATATGGGATATAAGTGTATGTAAAGATCGTCAGAATCCAAATCCGAACACTTTGATTTTCCCGGAAATACACTAGATACGGAGAGAATTGAGTATAAGGTAACAGGATAAAAAGGATTTAAATTAAAGGATTATAATAGAGGATCATAAAAAGGAATATAATGTATTGAGAAAGGTTAAGGGAACCTAAGTAATAAGATCCCGGGTATGATCCTTCAAACGATAAACGAGAACGAAAGTTAAGCGAACCGTATAACAGATCAGCGGTCATTAGGCAAACAATTAGGAAGTTAATCAAAAGGGATTAGAGAGAGTGATGTCACCCAACCAATGAGAGGAGGACAAAGAGGGAAGGATGACATCACAACATGACATAGGCATGACATGGGAAGGAAGGAGATGTGGTGGCTTTTTAACCACACAAAATCAAGGGCAACTAGGTAATTAACTAAAACAAACACAAAAATCAAACCAACAAAGCCAAGATTTCATCAAAATCAAAAAGAAACCAAGGCATTGTTCTTCATGCTCTCGGCTTTTTACTATTCCAAAGGCAAGGAATTTCAAAACTCAAGATCCAAGCCTCCTAAATTGGTAAGATAATTCCCTAATCATCCTTATGCTTAGTTAGGGCTATATCATGAGTTTAAGCCATCAATTCCTTCTCAATCTTCTTCATTTAATCAAAGAAGAAGACAATGAATAGTGTTTTCAAGTTTTTAACTTGAAATTTTTCTTGATTTCCTTGAAGATCCAAGCATTCCTAAGACTTCTCAAAGCTTCTTAAGGCTTCCTAGCTCCTCCCACCACTTCAAGGAAGGTATATCATCTCCAAACCCTAGATTCCTATGTATTATAAGATGATTTTGATTAGTAGGGTGATATTGTAGCTTGATGTTTGTGATTTAGAGTTTGGGATTGAAATGGTATTGAATCGGATTGGTAAATCTTGTTGTTTTGGTTAAAAGAATGTAGTATAGTTAAATTCAAGCTTAGGCATAAGTATGAATGTTAAAATTGAATTGGTTGGGGTTGTTATGATGTGATAAGGATGGATGTTGGTTGTATGTTGGATTTGAGGTTGAATTGGGTTGGTTTTGAATGGTTTTAAATTGGGAAATCGCGTAAACATAGCCGTCGTAACGTCCGATTTTCTTTAGACTGTTTTTGTGCATAACATTAGGACCCGAGAACCCCCTGCTATATTATGACCATTGCCATGTTTAGATAGCTCATGTTACGAGCTTCGTTTTGATATGTAGTTCATTCGATTCCGATACACGGTTTAGGAGAAACGACCGTTTCAAGTAACGGCGTTTCGCGAACGAAACTTTTCCCCTCGCCTTACTTTGAAATATAGGTTAAAGACCAAAAAGGGTTAATTAATGTATGAAACATTTATGGTAAGTGTGTTAGGCAGTTGGTAAGACACTCGCGAAGGAATCGTCTTAAAACTCGTAAAGGTTAAATTATTAAAAATGGTGGAGTCGAGGGTACTTGAGTGACTTAAGAGAATCAGTAAGCGCAAAACGAGCGTTAGAGTCTGAGTTGGTTAGAGTATAGATTTACAAGTGACTTTGGTTTAATTCCAACTTACTTGTTGCTTATAGGTTACCAGACTCGTCCCGAGCCATTCGTAACCCCTAGTCGCTTAGGCAAGTTTTCTACCCGTTATAACTGTTGTTGTGATGTATATATGTATATGCATTATCTTGCGATAGATGCATGTTGGTTAATTAGCAAATGTTGCAATATATTGAAGCATGCTGCTATGGTATATATATATGCATGCCTGTTTCGTATTCTTTCCATATATATCTGTTGATTCAGTTGATAATACCTATGCTAGAGAATAGCGGTAATTTGCATATACCCTTAGTATAGGGACCCAAAGGTGAAAACATTTTCTAAAACCGGGAGTCGAGGATCCCGAGTAGATTTTGTATATATGTATATATATATATATGGTCATAGTTTTCAAAACTATTAATCGAATAAGGTTTATTCGATAACTTTATTTTATTATTGAATATTATTTTGAATATTCATTCGAGGACTTATGACTCCTTTTATTTTATTATTTGAATATTATTTGAATATTCATTCGAGGGCTTATGACTCTTTTATATTATTTATTGAATAATATTTGAATATTCATTCGAGGGCTTATGACTCTTTTATATTATTTATTGAATAATATTTGAATATTCATTCGAGGGCTTATGACTCAGTTTATATTATTTAATGAATATTTTTGAATATTCATTAGAGGATCTATGACTCCGATTATTTGCTGAGATTTGTTCTTTATTTTATTAAAGAATAAGGTGTAAATAATCAAACTTAGTTTTGATTATTCAAATAAAGATATTACTTTCGTATAAGTATATCTTTGATTATTTGCTATTCATTCAAGTATAAGTTTTCCAACTTCTACCTCAATTATTCTTATGGGAATATTATTTAAATAATAATATTCAGATATTTCTTTCATATCGGGACTGATTTATTTTAATAAATCAGTATTACTCCAAACATTCTTAAAAATGTTTTCGAGTCTTCAAAATGATTTTTAAAAGTTAGAGCGGATCCCAAAACTCATTTTTATATTTAAGATCTTCCTTTCAAAGGGGATTTAAAATATTCGCTCAAAACCTGGGGAATCCGGCTCTATGGTGTATTTTATATTCGCAACAAGGTTGCAATTTTGGTAAATGAATTGATTACTTACCCAACGTTCGGGAAGTAAGTCCATCTATTGAGTCGGCATAAGCAACATGGGCTCAGTGGGCGTCCATGATAGTGTAAGTGGCTCAGTGGGAGTCCATCAAATGCATAAGTGGCTGAGTGGCAGTCCAGCATAAGGTCCTATTACGACCAGGGTGATGACCAGTGGGGAATTCGTCCATCTACTAGTAGAAAAGGTTACTTATGGGTATCTTTGCCTGATCAGCAAGATATCTGGTTTATGCCAAAATTCTTTTCCTTTCCAAATTTATTGGATATTGCAATTCTGTTCATACTTCACATGACAGAGGTTTTCAGGAAATGTATAAAGGAAGATGTATATGTGGATATATATATATATATATCAGAACTTAATGAAGTATATCATAACTTCATTTTCTTTAATAATATTTTAAAGATTTAATCTATTCAAATCTTGTCTTGTAGTCTCATCTATGTGATGAACTGTTGAAAGCTCAAACTACTTTGAACAATGGTAGTTCAAGTAGTTTTATAAATGATATAAGTGTAGTGAAGTATTTGGTAACTTCATCTTTTAAACTTATATCTAGTTAATAATTGTCTTATGCATGACAAAGATTTTCAGAAAAACGTTGAGACAAGGTTAGATATATGAGATCACCTTGCAACGATATTTTTTTATACAGTTATACACTGGAACTTTGTGTGTATTATGCTTGGAAGAGGACTTCCAATATTTTGAAAAGTATATATGTATATATACTGAATATTTTGCGACTTCATCGCATTAAGATATCAAACTTGGTTCATTTCTTTTGACCAAGACTTTCATGAGTACTATGAGAAGGCTCATATACTATTAATCATTATACATATTATTTTGGTGGGCTTGCTGCTCACCCTTGCTTTCTTCTTTCATCGCACAACAACAGATAGAAAAGATGAACAGGACCAAGCTCCCGATTCGCAAGCGATTAGGAGACGTTCCGTAGTTTTCTAGAAGCATTGATGCCGCCGTAGCTGAGGTAGGAACTACCAATAGGCTAGGCTTTCAACTTTTGATGTACCAGATTTATGTATATTTATGAATTGTAATAATGGCAAAGAAATGTAAATTTATTCAGAAAACCTTTTAAGGTGTATTGGCAGATAATTGTGGAATAAAATGACTTGTGGTTATTTTTGGATATTCATCTCTGAGACTATAACTTGTGGTGTGTGTGTTTATTGTGGGGTCACAGTACAGAGTAGTTGAGTAATTATTAAGATTGGGTGTTATTAAGGGAAATGGAACTCGTGACAACCCGGATCCCCGACCCCGGATTTTGGGGTATTACAGAAGTGGTATCAGAGCCAAGCGTTATAAACCTCAGAGATGATGTGATGTTAAGATAATAAGTTCACTAAGATAATAAGAACTCTTGCCAAGTTCATAGTCGGGCTACCTAACGTAGTACTGACAGTTAAAACCCTTATGGGAACCCTTATAAATATCGTGATAGAAGCGTAGTTCGTTATCGTATATGGTAGCAGGACACCGAACCCTGAGGTTGAGGAGTAACAACGCGATGATGTTTTATTACTAATTGGAGATCGGATTGTGGATCCGATAGAGCGTCCTAACGCAGGACCGGATGATGTTGATATTAAGGATGTAACGGTTGAGGATGTTGTCCTTGAAGGGATTGTTGCTGAGGAGGATCCCGTGAAGGATCCTGACAAGAATGAATAAAGGACCACTGAGGAATTGATGACCATGGTTAGGGCAACTCCCAGAGGTAGGATTGGCCGGTCACTACCAGAGGTTCGTTCAAGTTTGTAAAGATAGTAGCCCCTTTAACGCGGCTTACTCGTAAGACTGAGAAGTTCGAATGGACAGAGAAATGCGAGAACAACTTTTAAGAACCGAAGCAAAGATTGGTGACGTTCCCTATGTTGGCGTTGCCGGATGGAAAATGAGATTTTGTGAAGTGTAGTGATGCTTCGCATAAGGAATTAGGGTGCTTCTTATACAGCACAGCAAGGTAATCGCGTACACGTCAAGACAATTAAGGGAATATAAAATTCGATATCCCCACCTATGAGCTTGGGCTCATGGCAATAGTTTTGCCCTAAAGATTGGAGGCACTACTTGTATGGAGAGAAGTGCGAGATTCACAAACTATAGGAGCTCTAGTACATTTTTACGTAGAAAGAGCTCAACATACGCCAGAGGAGGCGGTTAGAGCTAATCAAGAATTATGATTGGGAGATTCTTTATCATTCGGGGAAAGCCAATATGGTGGCTGATGCCCTTAGTAAAAAGGAGAGACTCAAGGTGATAATGTCTTTTGGAGAGTTTATAAGAGATTTTGAGAAAATGGAAATAGAAGTGAAGGTAACCGGAGCCGGTACCGAAAAGCTGTTTGAGATTGCAATACAGTCCGAATTATCGGAAAAGAACATATTGTGCCAGAAAAAGTGATGAAGGAAGGCAAAGAGCCAACAATTAGATCAAAGATTAATACCGAGAAAGATGAGAAGGGAATAATAAGGTATTTCTACAGAATTTGGGTTCCAAATGTTCAAGAGCTTAAAGATGCGATCTTAGATGAAAGCTAGTTTGAGGAATAAGATTTAGAGCAAACCCTGAACCTGATAGTCAGGGAGGTCGCCATCAAGATAGAAGGAACCCATAACATAATGAAGTGGAAAATAAGGATTTTAACTTATAAGATGACCCCAATTATGGGGAGTAGGAAGAAATATTTAGACTAAGAAAGCAGAAGTCGAGCGAGATAAGGAGACCCGAGACGGTACTCCTATACGGCAATTCATGGACCTGTCTAAAAAGAACTTAGACTATTATCCCCAACCACCACCTTGAGGAAACAATGCGGTAGGAAATTCTTTCATGACCTTTAAGTCGCTAAGCTCTTAGAGTTCTAAAGAACAAGCTGACCCAGTCGAGGCAAGAGCCTGACTAAAGGAAATATAGGAATCATTTTAGATTCTAAATGATTGACGAACCACAAAAGACTGTTTTTGTCACTTACCCTCCTAAGAGAGAGACCACCCGCTGGTGAAAGGCCAAGGAAGGCACGGAGCCAGAGGTTAGAATAAACTGATTAAAGTTCAATCAATTGTTTTTGAGAAAGTAATTCCCAAGGTTATGGAGATAGCGTAAAAGCTTTAGAGCCAGAACAAAGGCAGACGAGTATGATGAATTAGGAATCTAAGTTGTAAAAGTTATCAAGATTCGTTCTGAGGACACGAATCCGGAATGACGGGATGTTTGAAATCAATGCTTATGTTGTGATTGGTTCGTGAAATAATGATAAGAGAAAGGAAAATAAAAAGAAACTGAAGTGGAAAGGAATATAAAGGCAATAGAGTTTGAGAAATGATAAGGAAGTTGGGTATGAGGAAACCCTAAAGACTCATAGCAATAGAAATAGAAAAGCATGTAATCGTCAGGATGAGGGTGATTCACCATGAGTTAAAGTTGATGGTTGAAGGCATAAGAGATACATATAGTTTACCCCCTGTAAGTTGGGAGGATTTGAGGAAACCTTGAGATAGTTTGAAGGATAAATAATGAGACGCGGATAGACTGAGGACACAAGAAAGTAAGAAATTAAGAAAATTGGATGAAGGAAGTGACCTTCAAGAAGGTGAAGTGTAAGACCGGTGGCATGATACCCAGAAAGGGAGACGCCAGGTATGAAAGATATCCCAACATTGAGGTGACTGTTGAGATAAACAACAAAAGTAAATAAGGAATTATTAAGAAGAAGTTCATATTGAACATGACCAATATCTTCCAGAACATCCATGTTATCATTACAAATCAGGAAAGAAAAGCGGATGACCATTGTTATCTTTTGGAGGCCATATGGATTGACCTCAATTTGAATAAGGATGCTATTATGAAGTTAGGTATAGACTATCGAGGTGGGAATGATTGAATAAGACACCCTTATCAGGGATATATGACTTGATTTATCCATGGAAGAAGGCAGGTACCTTTTAAAGGTGGAATTAAGGATAGAACATCAGTAACTTAAAATGAATCCTCGGGGAATGCATAAAAGTTGGAATTTCACCTTTAATAGGGATAGTGTGAGTTTTGACAGTATGAATTGGAAATGATTAAGGTAATAACAACCTTTAAGAATCAGTGGAGAAATTTTTCAGAAGTATATAGACAATGATTCTGGTATTAATAAATGGTATCTTGATATGCCCTGTATCTAGGGAATACAGGAGGAACGATTGAAGGATAACCTTAGAGGTTTTACAAGGAGAAAGGTAATATTCAAAATTCTCAAGAATAGAAATGTTGATAAAGGAAATATGACGTAATTATAATGTTGCCAAGTGGGGCACGTGTTAAACCACGAGAAAGTATGGATCGAACCAGTAATGGTCGAAATTGTTCAGGGAAATTAGGACTTAAGATAAAAGATGTTCTAAGTATGATTGAGAGTCAGTCGTGACAGTGATTAACCTCTAAAGACTGAGGGGATAACTTATGGAAAAATGGTAATTTTTTTTTACTCATCAGATTTTAAGGAAAGCATTTTCACATAAGCTGTGATTGAAATAAGGTAGAAAATTTATTTGGAGGTGGTTAAAATGACCTTGACTGTAAGAAAATTTTACTATCAGGAAAGGCCAAAGAGGTGGCCGACACTTTAAAGGTAAGAGGATAATTATTGGCGCTTGTGCCAAAGGAATATAGTGATAATGGTTACAGCTATGAAGGTTGTATTATGGTTTGGAAGATTGACATTCCTCCTGATGACTGTGCAATATCCAACCGTAATAGTAGTTGGTAAAGGTTTAATTCGTGTAATCACCATGAGCGGGCTATCTATCTCAGAAGATACTATCTTGAGATAAGCCAGGACCATGTTTCAAAAAGGACTAGATGAACCCTTGAGTTAAGTCTTCTATTTAGGGCGTATGATTAAGAATGGTATTAACCTGCTATCGTTGCTTTGATTGAAACTCTTCTGTAATTTTATCTGCTTCATGTCATGTATGTATGTCAGGATCAGGAG
Source organism: Apium graveolens (assembly GCF_009905375.1). NCBI lineage: Eukaryota > Viridiplantae > Streptophyta > Magnoliopsida > Apiales > Apiaceae > Apium > Apium graveolens. The sequence goes on from NC_133651.1 coordinate 300,877,000, forward strand.
TGTTCTTCATGAATCAGGAATGGTGATTATGTTACCTCCTTAGAATGATTTGATACGACATGTATGGACTCCGTATGGTTAGATATTAAGATTTCATGGAACGTGAATGATGACAGTAGGTCAGTAGTGGAACATAGTAATGCAGCAATGATTCTGCGAGTAATGATCTGGTTACAACCGTGAGAGTTGTATTGGAATGGATGTTGAGATTGAGTACCACTAAGCGGGTCGTGGTAGTGTATAAGTTATCATTGATAGACTAATTAAGTAGAGTATCTACCTATTGAATATTTATTCTTTCTTATCAATAGGGAGTCGTATTATTATACGAGGAAGGTTACGGTGCAAGCATAGAATTCAAGTAACGATGATGTCTAGAATGAGATCCCAGGTTCGATTTTCGATATCGCAGGAGTTTCAAAGGTGATTGTGTATAAGCTCGAGGAAGAGCATGGGTCCATAGAATGATGGACGGAATAGCAAAAATATTTAAGCATGTGAAATGCGAGGCGATAATACTTGATGTTGATATATATACGTATATGATTTGTTCTCCTATGACAAACCTCTATAATTCAGAGGTAGGTTCCAAGCCAGATATTTTGTGGTAGTATATTTTTTTTTTCATATATACAATTCTCTTCAATTCGTTCTTTTCTCTTCTTTTCATTTCATGTAAGCTGAGAAGAACAACCCTTCCAGAAAGGGGAGGTATTGCCGAATGACTATCTATCTGTGTGATAGAAGCCTAGTAGGATACCATCTATTGTTTAATTGTTTGTCAAGTACTAAAGGCTGGCCACCTTCTGTACTAACTATGCGATATAACAAGTGTTCATGATCATAGTGATCTCTCAATAAATTCTTTTACTTCTATATGAAGGATTAAGCTTTCGAAGATAGAAGCAGCTGAAAAAGGATAATAAAATTGTGATAGTATTCGGGATGGGAACACATTTGTGATACTAAGGTTGACGAGGTTATTAAAAGGTTATAGAACGCTAGCGAGCAAAAGTATAACCCGTATAATATTAGGAACGGAAGGTAGTAGCGATTACGAACTGGAAAAGAATGGGTATTGAGAAGCAAAAGTTCTAATGCTAAAAGCTATAATGAGAGTCTGTGCAATAGACTTGAAAGAATTTGGAATGATCACTTAACGCGAATTAAGTTATCGTACGACAATAAATCACATGTCAGTATTGAGATATCACCTTATGAGATCCTTGAGGGAAGACAATGTCGATCTCCCTTATGTTAGGATGAAGTTGTAGAGCGCAAGATGCTCAGACCCGCAGTAGTCCAAAGGACCAGGGATATAATAGATCTAATCAGAGGACGGCTGGTAGTAACCCAAGATGGACATAAGAAGTATGTTGATTTGACACGAAAGGACAAGGAATAGGAAGTAGGGGACCTAGTGTTGCTATAGGTATTCCCTTGGAAAGGAAGGATGAGGTTCGGAAAGAAAGGGAAGCTAAGTCCACGAATTGTTGGACCCTTGGATATATTAAGACGTATTGGGAAGATAGCATATGAGCTAGCCCTACCCCCGAATATGTAGCAAGTTCATAACGTGTTCCACGTATCAATGTTAAGAAAGTATAATTCAGATGTCAGACAAATAGGGGCATGTGAACACATAGACATGCAACCCGACGTAACCTATATGGAGCAACCAGGAAGGGTTATAGAGTGAAAAGGAACAAGTACTTAAGAGAAGGGTTATCAAACTAGGCGGAGTTTGGTGGTAGGACCACAATGTGGGAAAATTTACTCGAGAGTTAGAAAGTGCAATGCTAAGAGAGTATCCCTATTTATTTTCAATTTGATTCCGGGACGGAATCCTTTTAAGGAGGGGAGACTGTAATAACCCCAATTTTTGGGAAATTTTGAAACCCTTATGAATAGTGTTTTTGCTGAATGAGAAAACTTTTCATGCCACACTATGTAGGGGTTCTGATATGGATATTCTGAGATTTTATTAGTACTTTATATGGGATATTAGTGTATGTAAAGATCGTCAGAATCCAAATCCGAACACTTTGATTTTCCCGGAAATACACTAGATACATAGAGAATTGAGTATAAGGTAACAGGATAAAAAGGATTTAAATTAAAGGATTATAATAGAGGATCATAAAAAGGAATATAATGTATTGAGAAAGGTTAAGGGAACCTAAGTAATAAGATCCCGGGTATGATCCTTCAAACGATAAACGAGAACGAAAGTTAAGCGAACCGTATAACAGATCAGCGGTCATTAGGCAAACAATTAGGAAGTTAATCAAAAGGGATTAGAGAGAGTGATGTCACCCAACCAATGAGAGGAGGACAAAGAGGGAAGGATGACATCACAGCATGACATAGGCATGACATGGGAAGGAAGGAGATGTGGTGGCTTTTTAACCACACAAAATCAAGGGCAACTAGGTAATTAACTAAAACAAACACAAAAATCAAACCAACAAAGCCAAGCAAATCATTTTTCATCAAAATCAAAAAGAAACCAAGGCATTATTCTTCATGCTCTCGGCTTTTTACTATTCCAAAGGCAAGGAATTTCAAAACTCAAGATCCAAGCCTCCTAAATAGGTAAGATAATTCCCTAATCATCCTTATGCTTAGTTAGGGCTATATCATGAGTTTAAGCCATCAATTCCTTCTCAATCTTCTTCATTTAATCAAAGAAGAAGATAATGAATAGTGTTTTCAAGTTTTTAACTTGAAATTTTTCTTGATTTCCTTGAAGATCCAAGCATTCCTAAGACTTCTCAAAGCTTCTTAAGGCTTCCTAGCTCCTCCCACCACTTCAAGGAAGGTATATCATCTCCAAACCCTAGATTCCTATGTATTATAAGATGATTTTGATTAGTAGGGTGATATTGTAGCTTGATGTTTGTGATTTAGAGTTTGGGATTGAAATGGTATTGAATCGGATTGGTAAATCTTGTTGTTTTGGTTAAAAGAATGTAGTATAGTTAAATTCAAGCTTAGGCATAAGTATGAATGTTAAAATTGAATTGGTTGGGGTTGTTATGATGTGATAAGGATGGATGTTAGTTGTATGTTGGATTTGAGGTTGAATTGGGTTGGTTTTGAATGGTTTTAAATTGGGAAATCGCGTAAACATAGCCGTCATAACGTCCGATTTTCTTTAGACTGTTTTTGTGCATAACATTAGGACCCGATAACCCCCTGCTAGATTATGACCATTGCCATTTTTAGATAGCTCATGTTACGAGCTTCGTTTTGATATGTAGTTTGTTCGATTCCGATGCACGGTTTAGGAGAAACGACCGTTTCAAGTAACGGCGTTTCGCGAACGAAACTTTTCCCCTCGCCTTACTTTGAAACATAGGTTAAAGACCAAAAAGGGTTAATTAATGTATGAAACATTTATGGTAAGTGTGTTAGGCAGTTGGTAAGACACTCGCGAAGGAATCGTCTTAAAACTCGTAAAGGTTAAATTATTAAAAATGGTGGAGCCGAGGGTACTCGAGTGACTTAAGAGAATCAGTAAGCGCAAAATGAGCATTAGAGTCTGAGTTGGTTAGAGTATAGATTTACAAGTGACTTTGGTTTAATTCCAACTTACTTGTTGCTTATAGGTTACCAGACTCGTCCTGAGCCATTCGTAACCCCCAGTCGCTCAGGCAAGTTTTCTACCCGTTATAACTGTTGTTGTGATGTATATATGTATATGCATTATCTTGCGATAGATGCATGTTGGTTAATTAGCAAATGTTGCAATATATTGAAGCATGCTGCTATGGTATATATATATGCATGCATGTTTCGTATTCTTTCCATATATATCTGTTGATTCAGTTGATAATACATATGCTAGAGAATAGCGGTAATTTGCATATACCCTTAGTATAGGGACCCAAAGGTGAAAACATTTTCTAAAACCGGGAGTCGAGGATCCCGAGTAGATTTTGTATATATGTATATATATATATTTATATATATATATATGGTCATAGTTTTCAAAACTATTAATCGAATAAGGTTTATTCGATAACTTTATTTTATTATTGAATATTATTTTGAATATTCATTCGAGGACTTATGACTCCTTTTATTTTATTATTTGAATATTATTTGAATATTCATTCGAGGGCTTATGACTCTTTTATATTATTTATTGAATAATATTTGAATATTCATTCGAGGGCTTATGACTCTTTTATATTATTTATTGAATAATATTTGAATATTCATTCGAGGGCTTATGACTCAGTTTATATTATTTAATGAATATTTTTGAATATTCATTTGAGGATCTATGACTCCGATTATTTGCTGAGATTTGTTCTTTATTTTATTAAAGAATAAGGTGTAAATAATCAAACTTATTTTTGATTATTCAAATAAAGATATTACTTTCGTATAAGTATATCTTTGATTATTTGCTATTCATTCAAGTATAAGTTTTCCAACTTCTACCTCAATTATTCTTATGGGAATATTATTTAAATAATAATATTCAGATATTTCTTTCATATCGGGACTGATTTATTTTAATAAATTAGTATTACTCCAAACATTCTTAAAAATGTTTTCGAGTCTTCAAAATGATTTTTAAAAGTTAGAGCGGATCCCAAAACTCATTTTTATATTTAAGATCTTCCTTTCAAAGGGGATTTAAAATATTCGCTCAAAACCTGGGGAATCCGGCTCTATGGTGTATTTTATATTCGCAACAAGGTTGCAGTTTTGGTAAATGAATTGATTACTTACCCAACATTCGGGAAGTAAGTCCATCTATTGAGTCGGCATAAGCAACATGGGCTCAGTGGGCGTCCATGATAGTGTAAGTGGCTCAGTGGGAGTCCATCAAATGCATAAGTGGCTGAGTGGCAGTCCAGCATAAGGTCCTATTACGACCAGGGTGATGACCAGTGGGGAATTCGTCCATCTACTAGTAGAAAAGGTTACTTATGGTTATCTTTGCCTGATCAGCAAGATATCTGGTTTAAGCCAAAATTCTTTTCCTTTCCAAATTTATTGGATATTGCAATTCTGTTCATACTTCACATGACAGAGGTTTTCAGGAAATGTATAAAGGAAGATGTATATGTGGATATATATATATATATATCAGAACTTAATGAAGTATATCATAACTTCATTTCCTTTAATAATATTTTAAAGATTTAATCTATTCAAATCTTGTCTTGTAGTCTCATCTATGTGATGAACTGTTGAAAGCTCAAACTACTTTGAACAATGGTAGTTCAAGTAGTTTTATAAATGATATAAGTGTAGTGAATTATTTGGTAACTTCATCTTTTAAACTTATATCTAGTTAATAATTGTCTTATGCATGACAAAGATTTTCAGAAAAACGTTGAGACAAGGTTAGATATATGAGATCACCTTGCAACGATATTTTTTTATACAGTTATACACTGGAACTTTGTGTGTATTATGCTTGGAAGAGGACTTCCAATATTTTGAAAATTATATATGTATATATACTGAATTTTTTGCGACTTCATCGCATTAAGATATCAAACTTGGTTCATTTCTTTTGACCAAGACTTTCATGAGTACTATGAGAAGGCTCATATACTATTAATCATTATACATATTATTTTGGTGGGCTTGCTGCTCACCCTTGCTTTCTTCTTTCATCACACAACAACATATAGAAAAGATGAACAGGACCAAGCTCCCGATTCGCAAGCGATTAGGAGACGTTCCGCAGTTTTCTAGAAGCATTGATGCCGCCGTAGCTGAGGTAGGAACTACCAATAGGCTAGGCTTTCAACTTTTGATGTACCAGATTTATGTATATTTATGAATTGTAATAATGGCAAAGAAATGTAAATTTATTCAGAAAACTTTTAAGGTGTATTGGCAGATAATTGTGGAATAAAATGACTTGTGGTTATTTTTGGATATTCATCTCTGAGACTATAACTTGTGGTGTGTGTATTTATTGTGGGGTCACAGTACAGAGTAGTTGAGTAATTATTAAGATTGGGTGTTATTAAGGGAAATGGAACTCGTGACAACCCGGATCCCCGACCCCGGATTTGGGGGTGTTACATACGGAGCCAAGGCAAGCAATGCAGATGCTGGATTTCGTGGTGGTAAAGGCTAGTTCAACTTATAATGCTATCATGGGGAGAACGGAGATACATGCCTTCAAGGCAGTCCCCTCTTCCTACCATTCAGTCATGAAGTTTCCCACCCGAAACGGGATTGGAGAAGAGAGAGGAGATCAAAAAATGGCTAGAAGCTGTTATGTGGCCTCTTTGAGGGCAGATGGAGTCGGGGGGCAGGTTCTTCCTATTGAAGATATGGATGTTCAAGAAAATGACGAGAATAGAGGAAGGCCAGCAGAAGAATTGGTTTCGGTTCCTTTAGACCCCGAGAATCCTGAAAGGATGACTTTCATTGGAGCCACATTGGAAGAGCCCCTTAGAGGGAAGTTGGTACAATTTTTGCAAGAAAATAGTGATGTGTTTGCTTGGTCAACAGCTGATATGCCAGGCATAGACTCGGGGCTGATTACTCATAAGTTGAACGTGGATCCAAGCCGGAAGACAGTAAAACAAAAGAAAAGAATTTTTGCCCCGGAAAGACAAGAGGCTATAAAACCGGAAGTAGAAAAGCTCTTAGAGGCTGGTTTTATTGAGGAGATTCAATTTCCGGAGTGGTTAGCAAACCCTGTAATGGTGAAGAAGGCTAATGGAAAGTGGAGGATGTGTATAGACTTCACTGATCTAAATGATGCATGCCTCAAAGACTGTTTTCCGTTGCCGTGGATTGATACTTTGATTGATGCCACTGCTGGACATGAGATGCTGAGTTTCATGGATGGATTTAGCGGATACAACCAGATCAAAATGCATAAGGATGACATTCCAAAGGTATCATTCATCACTGACTTTGGTGTTTATTGTTATCTTGTTATGGCGTTTGGTCTCAAGAATGCAGGAGCCACCTATCAAAGGTTGGTAAACAAAATTTTTAAGGATCTTATCGGTAAGACTATGGAAGTCTATGTTGATGACATGTTAGTCAAGAGTCTAGTAAAGACTGATCACATAACCCATTTGAGGAAAGCTTTTGAGGTCCTGAGGTACCACAAAATGATGTTAAATCCTACGAAGTGTGCTTTCGGAGTAGGATCTGGAAAAATCTTGGGATTGATGGTCTCAAAAAGGGGAATTGAGGTTAAACCCGATAAAATAAAGGCGATCCTGGACATGGAACCACCAAAAACTATCAAGGATGTTCAGAAGCTCACAGGAAGGGTTGCTGCGCTAGGACGATTCATCTCCAAGTCAGGAGATAAGTGCTTGTCATTCTTCAAGTCACTAAAGAACATCAAAGACTTTGTATGGAGTGAGGAAAATCAGAAGGCATTTGAAGAGTTAAAGAAGTATATGGGTCAGGCCCCGTTGTTGGCCAAGCCAGTTCTGAGTGAAGTTTTATTCTTGTACTTGGCTGTTTCAGAGAGCGCCTTGAGCGCGGTGTTGGTTAAGGAGGAACTGAAAGTCCAGAAACCCGTATACTATGTCAGCAAAATTTTGCATGGTGCTGAATTGAATTATTGAACTATTGTTAGGAATGTATGTGCATTAGTTTGATGATATGTTTAACAAAATACTTAAGTAGAAATTTAGTGTCTGTAGCCTCAACGGATAAGACCACTTTGGCTATCCGTTGATGGTGTAGCTTTACTTAGAAATAAGTCTAGTGTTGTATCATATTTCAGTCTCTGTATTTAAAATGTAATTCTTGGAAGTTGAGAGAAACTATGAGTCATGTTGACTACTAGATGATATGCAGATAGGAAGGCCAATTGTAAATACTTCATGCCTTGTAATTTTGTATAAGTGAAGTGGTATCAACAGATGACTTAAAGACCTTCAACGGATGAGAAGCTAAGCTTCAACGGATGTCTCTAAAGCTTCAACGGATAAAGTCATCAACGGATAACATCCTTCAACGGATGAGTGCATCAACGGATGAAAGCTTCAACGGATAACATCCTTCAACGGATGAGTGCATCAACGGATGAAAGCTTCAACAGATGTTCTGATGATTAGCCGTTGATAAGAGGTAGTTGTACCTACAGACAGAGGCACATGGGTTGATAGAGACAACTGAGATGTGGTAGCCGAATTTCAGGAACAACAGAAAAAGCAGCCGTTCTTCTCTAGTACAAAGATGCAATAGTCAACAAAGTACTGGAGTGAACAGGAAAAGAAGCAAGTGAAGATCTTATTTTATTACTGTATTTTATATTGTTTTTCACTTGTACACTTGGTAATATATAAACCAAGTAGAAGCTAGTAATTAGAAGAGAGATTTTCCAGAGCTGTTTAGAAAAATATTGAGAGAAAATTCATCTAGTTTGTACTAGGATGCAGCTGTGATCAACATTGTTTAATCACAGATTTTCTAAAATACCATCTCTGGTGGAACAACAAATCCACCAGAAAAGTTTTTAAGGTCTGTTGTGTTCTTTACATTTGTGCTTGAATATATATCTGTCTGTATTAGCTTAAAGCAATTCACACACTTGTTCTTCTTGAACACACAACTTTCATAAACTGCTCAAAACTTGAAAAAGTTTTGAGATTTACATTCAACCCCCCTTCTGTAAATCTCATTGTTAGTCCACTAGGAATAACAATTGGTATCAGAGCAGGCTCTTGACAAACAAAGAGTTTAAAGATCTTGGAATCTAACAAAGATGAGTAAGAAGGATATTGGAGTAAAGATCCCAGTTCTTGACAAAGACAGTTATCACCATTGGAAGGTGAAAATGCACCTTCATCTACTCTCCCAAGATGAAGGTTATGTAAACTGCATTGAGAATGGTCCTCACATTCCCCACAAAGTAGCAACAGTTGCTACAGCCACAGTTGCTATTGGTCAATCCATTCCAAAACCTAGAGCAGAATGGACAATGGAAGACACAGAAGAATTCCACAAGGATAAGAAGGCTATGAACATTTTGTTTAATGGTCTTAACATGGATATGTTTGATAATGTGATAAATTGCACAACTGCCAAAGAGGTTTGGGACACAGTTCAACTACTGTGTGAAGGTACAGAACAAGTGAAAGAAAACAAAATGCAGCTTCTCATTCAACAGTATGAATACTTTCATTTTGAAGAAAATGAATCTTTAAATGAAACATTCAATAGGTTCCAAAAGCTGTTGAATGGACTGAAGCTGTATGGAAGAGTGTACCAGGTGAAGGATTCAAATCTTAAATTTTTAAGATCCTTGCCAAAGGAATGGAAACCCATGACTGTCTCCTTAAGAAACTCTCAAGATTATAAGGACTTCACTCTTGAAAGATTGTATGGAATCTTGAAGACTTATGAACTAGAGCTGGAACAGGATGAGGTATTGGAGAAGGGGAGAAAGAAAGGAAGTTCAGTTGCATTGGTAGCTGAAGATGAGAGGAAATGCAGACAAGAAACTGCGAGATCTACATCAAACTCCAAAGATGGTATAAGAAATCAGGAATCAAGCAAGGGGAAAGAGCAAGTTGCTGAAAATGAAGACAACTCCAGCCAAGATGACTCAGATGGAATTGATGAGCATCTTGCATTTCTGTCCAGAAGATTTGCAAAGATGAAATTCAAGAAAAACACTAGAGCCACTAAACCTCACAAAAACACTGTGGACAAATCCAAGTTCAAGTGTTTCAATTGTGGTATAAGTGGACACTTTGCAGGTGAGTGCAGAAAGCCAACTTCTGAAAAGAAGAAATTTGAACAAGTAGATTACAAAAAGAAATATTTTGATCTACTCAAGCAAAAGGAGAGGGCTTTCATTACTCAAGAAAGGGACTGGGCAGCTAATGGAGATGAAGAGGATGAAGATGTGGAGTATGTCAACCTTGCTCTCATGGCTGATTCTGAAGAAAATGAAGTTAGTTCATCAAGCAATCAGGTAATCACTACTGACTTAACACAGCTTACTAAAGAAGAGTGCAATGATGCTTTTAATGACATGTCTACCGAATTGTATCATTTGCGTGTGTCTCTTAAATCTCTTGCTAAAGAAAATAGTAGGATTAGAGAGAACAATCTGTTTTTAAGTAATAGAAATGCTTTGTTAGAAGATAAGATGATTGACCTAGAGAAAACAAAGTTGCATTGTATATCTGTTGAAAATGAACTAGCTGAATCTGTTAAGAAAGTAGAAATACTTTCCAATCAATTAGAGAAAGAGCAAGAGGTGATTAAAGCCTGGAAGACATCTAGGGATGTAAGTGCTCAAATTGCTAAGGTCCAAGGAATTGAATCATTCTGTGAAACTGCCTGGGATAAAAATAAAAAGAAACTGGAATTAATTGATGGGCTGTCAACGGATGTGGAATCAACGGATGATGAAAGTTATCCGTTGAAGGAAGAAAAAGAGCATCCGTTGAAGGTTCCTCAATCAAAACAGGAAGATGTTTCTAAAAGAGAGAATCTAAAGAAACTCAACAAAAAGTTTGGTTCAACTTCAAAGAACTTTGTCAAAGAAGAAGCAAGCACATCCAAAGATGTCAGTAAGGTGAATGTAGGGCACATGACCTTAGAACAGTTAAATAATAGGCTCAAGATGGTTGAGGATAAAAAGGAATCTAAAAGAAAATCCAACAGAAATGGGAAGGTAGGAGTTAATAAACACAACAATTACACACCTGATAGGTATGCTCCTAGAAAAAGCTGTGCGCATTGTAGTAGTGTTAATCATCTATCTGCTAGTTGTAAATCCATTAAGAAGACTCCCATAAATGTACCCTCTTCTATGCCTAATATGTCTGCATCACCTCTGCATGCTATGCCTGTTATGTCTCAACAAAATCCTTATGCACATTTTGTAAACATGCCATATTTTAACAATCATTATCTTTCTGCATTTAGTATGCCTCAAATGCCATACAATATGCCCATATGGAATAACATGTTTGCACAATCAATGCCTAATAATTTTACAAATGTGCTAAATGATTCTGTGACTAACCCTACACCTCAACCAACTACATCTAAGACCAAGGTTGACTCAAACTTACCTAAGTCTAAAGATGCAGGAGGAATGAAGTCTAGGAGAAAGGCTAACAAGAATGGACCCAAGGAAACTTGGGTACCAAAATCAAATTAATTGATTTTATGGTGTGCAGGGAAATGGAAGAAATCTATGGTACTTGGACAGTGGTTGTTCAAGACACATGACAGGAGATTTCTCCCTGCTCACAGAGTTCAAGGAGAGAGCTGGCCCTAGCATAACCTTTGGAGATGACAGCAAAGGGTTTACTATGGGATATGGCTTGATTTCAACAAGGAATGTCATCATTAATGAAGTTGCATTAGTTGATGGTCTCAAGCACAATTTACTGAGCATCAGTCAACTATGTGATAGAGGGAATACAGTTTCCTTCAATTCTGAAGCCTGTGTTGTCACTAGTAAGAAAGACAACAAAGTGGTTCTAACTGGATTTAGAAAAGGAAATGTGTACATAGCTGACTTCAACTCTACAGATGCAGAATCCATTACTTGTCTCTTCAGCAAAGCAAGCACAGTTGAAAGTTGGCTATGGCACAAGAAGCTATCTCACTTGAATTTCAAGACAATGAATGATCTAGTCAAAAAGGACTTAGTTAGAGGAATCCCTCTAGTTGAATTCTCAAGGGATGGTTTGTGTGATGCTTGTCAGAAAGGCAAACAAAGGAAAGCATCATTCAAAAAGAAGCTTGAAACAACAATTGATGAACCATTACAGCTGCTACATATGGATTTGTTTGGACCAGTCAATGTATTGTCTATTGCAAGAAAAAGATATTGCTTAGTGATTGTAGATGATTTCTCAAAGTTCTCATGGGTCTATTTTCTTGGATCAAAGGATGAAGCAAGTGAAATCATTATCAATCACATCAGGCAAGTCAACAATCATCCTGACTTGAAGGTTAGAAATATCAGGAGTGATAATGGAACTGAATTCAAGAATTTGACATTAAGGCTGTTCTGTGAAGAAAATGGAATCATGCATGAGTTCTCAGCTCCAAGAACACCTCAGCAAAATGGGGTTGTTGAAAGAAAGAACAGATCTTTAATTGAAGCTGCCAGAACAATGCTTGAAGAATCAAAGTTACCAACATATTTCTGGGCTGAAGCTGTTAATTGTGCCTGCTTCACTCAGAATATTTCTTTGATCAATCAAGCTAAAGGCATGACTCCTTATCAGTTGTTCAAGAGAAGAAAACCAACTCTAAACTTTCTTCATGTCTTTGGATGTAAATGCTTTATACTGAGGAATCAATCTGACCATAAAGGGAAGTTTGATGCAAAGGCTGATGAAGGGATATTTGTTGGTTACTCAGCTGGAAAATCTTATAGGGTCTACAATCTAAGAACCAACATTGTTATGGAATCTGTGCATGTTGTGTTTGATGATAAAAAGATTGATGGACTAACAGATGAGGGACATAATGAGAGACTCAAATTTGACAACATTGAGATATATTGTGATGATAGTGAAGAGGAGACTGAGGGAGATGACACTTCAAAAGGGATTCAAAACATGCCCTTGGATAATGCACAAAATACTGCATCCGTTGATAGAGGCAATGCAGTATCCGTTGAAAGACATAGTGCATCATCCGTTGAAGTACAAAATGAAGCATCCGTTGATCATAGTTCATCAACGGATAATCGATTTACATCATCAGTTGATAGAACTCCAAGTTCCCTGCAAAGGACCAACAACTCAGGGGGAGTTTCAACTAGTCAACACTCTGTCTCACATCATGACAATACTGAGGCCACCTCATCTAGAGCACATCTTCCACCACAAAGGAAATGGACCAAGAATCATCCCTTTGAACTGATCATTGGTGATGCATCATCTAAAGTGCAAACAAGAAAAGCCACTCAAGATGAATGTCTGTATAGTAGTTTTCTGTCTCAGGAGGAACCTAAGAAAGTGGAAGAAGCTCTATTGGATCCAGATTGGATATTAGCTATGCAGGAAGAGCTGAACCAATTTGAGAGAAACCAAGTATGTAAGCTGGTACCCAAACCAAAGAACAAGAGTCTTATTGACACAAAGTGGGTATTCAGAAACAAGATGGATGAAAATGGCATTATCATAAGGAATAAAGCCAGACTGGTTGCTAAAGGCTATTCTCAGCAAGAGGGAATAGATTTTGATGAAACATATGCTCCTGTTGCAAGACTTGAAGCCATCAGAATTTTTCTAGCCCATGCAGCTCATGCCAATTTCAAAGTCTATCAAATGGATGTCAAGAGTGCATTTCTAAATGGGAAATTAGAGGAAGAAGTCTATGTAAGTCAACCTCCAGGATTTGAAGATCCAAATTTTCCAGACTATGTGTATTATCTGTTGAAAGCACTCTATGGACTGAAGCAAGCACCTAGAGCCTGGTATGAAACCTTATCAAAATTTCTTTTGGAGAATCACTTCACTAGAGGTACTGTTGATAAAACTCTCTTCTTTAGGGATGTTAATGGCTCTAGTATACTTGTTCAAATTTATGTAGATGACATAATATTTGGCTCTATAGATGATAAACTTTGCAAAAAGTTTGCTAAGCTAATGCAAAGTAATTATAAAATGAGCCTAATGGGAGAACTAACCTATTTTCTTGGTTTACAAGTTAAACAAGTTAGTGATGGAATTTTCATTAGTCAAACTAAATATATTTATGATCTTTTAAAGAAGTTTGACTTAATGGAATGTTCATCTGCAAAAACTCCCATGGCCACTGCCACCAAACTTGAATTAAATAAGACTGAAAGGTCTGTGGATATTACAAGTTATAGAGGCATGGTTGGTTCACTTTTATACTTAACTGCTAGCAGACCAGATATAATGTTTGCTACATGTCTTTGTGCTAGATTCCAAGCTGATCCTAGGGAGTCTCACTTAATTGCTATCAAAAGGATTTTCAGATATCTCAAGGGTACACCAAATTTAGGTATTTGGTATCCTAGAGAATCTGGCTTTGATCTAATTGGTTATTCAGATGCAGACTATGCAGGTTGCAAAATAGATAGGAAAAGTACAACAGGCTCCTGCCAATTCCTGGGAAACAAGCTTGTATCATGGTTTAGCAAAAAGCAAAATTCAGTCTCTACTTCTACAGCTGAGGCTGAATACATTGCTGCTGGAAGTTGCTGTTCTCAAGTGTTATGGATGAGGAACCAACTCCTTGACTATGGACTTCATGTTAATAGAATTCCTATCTTTTGTGACAACACAAGTGCCATAGCCATAACAGAGAATCCTGTGCAGCACTCAAGGACCAAGCACATTGATATCAAGTACCACTTCATTAGGGAGCATGTCATGAATGGTACAGTGGAACTACATTTTGTTCCAAGTGAACAACAAATTGCTGACATATTTACCAAGCCACTTGATGAATCAACATTCACAAGATTGGTAAGTGAGCTAGGTATGCTTAATTACTCTTAAAATTCATGTCTTTATTGCAATTTGAATTGAAGCCTGAAATATATTAGTTGTTAAGAACAAATTTGACTTTTAACATAGTTTATTCCATCAACGGATGTTCCCTATCCGTTGAAAGTCAAAATTGCTCTATCAACGGATAATCATTATCCGTTGAAAGACAAATACATTTCTGGAATTTTTATCCGTCAACGGATAAAACTGAAGTACCTTTCAACGGATGACAATTTGCCTTATCCGTTGAAATGTCACATCAATCGATTCAGGTGTTTAACAGCCATTGATTCTATTCTCTTAACCGTTGATACTCATACATACATCTGTATGTATTGGTTTTAAAGGTAGTTTTTAGAATACTTACAGTTTATTCTTAAAACGGCTGAAAATCACTAACGCATATTTAGTGATAAATCTTTATTTTATATTTTTGTTTATTAATTTGAGAAAGCATATAAGTCCTTCTGATTGTTCATTTTTACTTTACGCTTTCTTAAAATTTCAAGCATTTACCATTTTCTCTCTGCAAAAACTTCAAGTTATTCTCTGCAATTTCTACTCACAACAATGGCACCAGTCGTGAAGATTATGTCTCAATCTGGGTTCATCTATGAAAAGAACAATTTCATAGCTTTGGTAGAAAAGAATGAAGCCCACTCAGACTATCACAAAATGATGGACTTCATCAAAAACTGTAAACTTAGCTATGCAATGCTGGAAGCCCCAACAATTTTCTGTGAAGTAGTTGAGGAGATTTGGACAACTGCTGAGTTCAACTCCCTGGATATGACTATCTCCTTCACTCTCAAAGGTAAAACTCACTGTATTAACTGTGATGATTTACAAGCATGTTTTAAATTGCCTGAGAACAATGCCATGACACCACACACTGATAGTGATGTATCCAGCATGTTAGATTCCATAGGTTATTCTCTTAACTCTGCTAATTTAGGGAGTATTAGAAGAAAAGGCCTTAGGAAAGAATGGAGTTTCCTTGGGGATGCCTTTATAAAGGTTTTCTCTGGGAAAATTAGTAATTTTGATGCCATAACTTCATCTCTGGTTAATATGCTCTATATGCTTGTTTCTGATAGGTATTTTAACTTTAGCAACTATGTGATGCTAGAATTAGGTACTAGATTAGGTAATAAAGCTAATAGACCTAATAACATCTATTATGCTAGATTCTTTATGTTATTGGCTAACCATGTTGCTGAAGGTTTAGTCATAATCAATGAGAATAATAAACTCAAGTGCTGGGCACAAGAGAAAAGAGTTCTTGCAGACTTGAAGAGAATGGATCTTAACAGCAGTGTGTCAATGGTATATTTACCAATCATGAATGCACCTCAGGTAGGTGAGGTAATTGCTTCTACAACTCCTACTTCTTCCAACCCCTCTATTTCTTTATCTTCTAGTGTGGCCATGAAATCTGTGATGCCCCAACAGATTTCTACCAAGGTCACCAAAACTAAACTTTCAAAATCAAAGACAAAGAAATCCACCTCTGTTGTTTCTCAAAAGACAACAGTTGTAACACCAACTATTAACCCTGAGGTGAGTGAACAGGGTGTGAGTGGTGAGGGGAGGGGTGAACATCAAAGAAACCCCCAGGATAAGGAAGGAAAGTTGAGTGCTTCCCAAGCTAGCCAAGCCACAGTTTCTCAAAAAGCTGTGGTGGTTGAAAAGGTATCTAGCACATCCCTAGTAGCATCCTCCCAAAAGGATGTTACTATTGAAAATAGTTCCAAACCAGGAACACAGAACAAACGAGGGAGGGACACTAAAGCCAAACACTCACCAACAAAAGCCTTTATTAGAAGAAAGAAGGCTAGAACCCAATCTTCTACACAGGGTGCACACACTGCACAGATACATCCATCTGTATCTATGCCTTCTCAAACTCAGTTTGATGTGACTCCAATAAATGTGGAGTCACAGCCCCATTCTCTCACAATAAACACACATCAATCACCAAACACTTCATCACCATCTCTGGATGTGGATATGTTATTCCCATCAATTCCTGATTCTCCCTCTTTACAACTCAGGGAGAAGCCCCACTCAAATACAGGTGATCATCATCTCTTGGATGATTTGTTGGATCACCCGCAAATTCTTTCAGATATAATTGAAGGATCTGTGTCACCACATCTCAAATCAATCTACACAGATTCAACAGTTATATCACTTTCAATTTCAACTTCTTTTCCTTCTTCAACGGATATCACTCATCCGTTGACAAGTGGTTGTTCTTTAACGGATAAGCTTAACAGCAGTTATCCGTTGATAACATCAGTTTCACCTTCAACGGATATTCCACATCCGTTGACAGTCTCTACACAAATAACTGAATTAATCCCAAGTGTAGAAGACATGAATACTGTGCAATCACTCTTAGGATTGAGGGAAGGGAGTGACAATTTGAGTGAGAGGCTGGGTTGCTCCCAGGCAAAAGGAGAGATTGAGAGCTCAAAAATGCATGCTATTTCTTCCAGCATGGCAAAAGTAAGTGAGTGGAGTACCACCTTAGTAGGTGAAGGTGAGGGAGTGAGTTGTGTGAGCCAGGGGGAGCCCCTGATGCAAGAACATAGAGAAAAAGAGAGAAAAGCAGGTACAGTAGATACAAGGGTGGAACCAGCCATTGCTAATGAGTCAATGATTGTGGATGATGCTGAAAAGGAAAGACAATTTCAGCAACATTACAAAGCTGTAATTGATAACATTTCCTTGGATGCTGACACTTTTACTCATCCTGTGACAGCCTATCAACTGTTGGCTGCTCAGGGCAATGAGAAAGCAGAAAGGTCACTACATCTAGTGCACACAACAGAATCTCTTCAAAGGGATAAAGCTGCCATTAACAAAATGCCTTCTACAGCTGGTGAGCCATCTGAGGAATTTGGAGCAAATTCTGATGATGATGACTCTATTTCTTTTGATGGAAGCATGAACTTAGGGGGAGATGAAGGCCCTAGTTTAATTCCAAATCTACCTGAATGGGCCTTGACTAAGGAGTACAGATCAGTGGAATTCAATGTCTCTTTAGTCAAACAAATCAACACTATTCAACAGGCCATTCAGAATACTTCACATGCAAGTATCAAGGTTATCCTTCAAGCTCACCTGGACTCACTGCATCTCATGAAGCTGCAGCAAGTGAAGCAGAATCTGAGTATGGATGATCTCAGGAAGGATATTGCTGACTTGAAAACCTATACTTCAGAAAAATTGGATTCAGTCATGCCCTATGGTACATTGCAAGACTTGGTTTTGAGATTGAAGAAAGAATCTGTTACTGAAAAACGGTTGGCCAAGTTAGAAGACAGAGTTCAAGTTATTGAAAATTCTGTGGCCACCATTCTTCACAATCAACAATCTCAAACCAGTCTCCTAATGCAGCTGGCAAAAGCACAAGGCTTGACCCCTCTCCTTGATGATAACAAAAAGGGGGAGAGTAAAAGGGAAGGGGAAGGAGAGCCATCTACAAAAGTCAACATATCTAAAGTGCTAGTTCCTGCCATCACTACTTCTCCAATCATTCAAATCAAGGACAAGCCTGATGGAATTGATTTGATTCAGCTAGCAGCAGCTGAAATTCAAGTGAAAGAGCAAAGGAGGAGAATTGATGAAAGGTTGCAACTGTTGTTTGGTTCTACACAAGACAAATCAACATCTGTGAAATACAGCACAAAAATTGAACCAATCAACATGGAGCTCATGCCAGTAGGGAGTCATAAGGATGGAGAAGCTTCTTCCAAAGAACTACAAGCTATAATTCTTAAGCCCAATGAAAGATCCAATAAGGACTCAACAAAGAATCCTTTAAAAGAAGTGGACTTTCCTCCTCCAAAAGCTGATGAGAACAAGATTTTAGGCAGAAGTATTGCTTATCTCAAAAAGTCCATGGATGAGGCTGTAAGGAGAAATAGAGCTATTATCATTAGAGAGGGAAAGAGCATATGTGTGATGCAAGGACATCCCAAATTCTCAATAGCCAAGAAGGAAGAAGACAAGCAATTAAAGGCTGACAAAAGAGCACAAGCAAAGCTTGAACAACAGCTAAAGTCAAGTCTAGTTGAAAAAGAAAAAGGGAAACAGAAGAAAGGCCAAGGCACATAAAAGGAGTGGAGATAACACTGAAATAACCAAATCTATATCTAAACCACTACCTTCCATACCTGAACCCCTTGTTGCTGATCCCACAATAAACATCCATGGTGAACCAATCATTCCAAAAGAGGAACCTATTGATTGGGACACTATCAAATTGCCTACCTTTCTAACCACTCTTCCACTACCAAAGAAACAGAAAAGAAAACCAAAATCTACACCTCCCTTAACCTCTAAGAAATTCACTCAAAAACAAAAACCTAAGCCTAAGTCACCCATTTCTAAAGATGATTATGTTCACATCTGTGGCATAAAAGAAATTTCAGACATTGAACTCTATCTGGATGAGCTGGAGGATGTAAGGGGAATAGCTGCCTACAGACAGTTACCAGAGAGATTAGTGTTCAGATATAAAGGAGCTGGGGAAAGAACATGGCCTCTCCACAGGATTCTGGATGAAGGCTACTCTACCTTGATTAGAGTCTATTCAGCTATACAAAAGGATTCTGGCTTTACCAGAACTGCCAAGACTGAAATTCTCAACAAGATAGCCAATATAAGGAAAACTTGGAGGGAGCCCAATGCTTTACCCAGGACTTTACTCATTCAAGAAAGGGAAATGAAAATTCTCAAATCACCTCATTGGTTGATGGAATTTAGAGATGATAAAGGAGTCAGTTAATTTTTCAGACTTGAAGACCAACTCAAGATTGCCAGCAATGAAACTCTCAAAGAAATGCAATCTAAGTTGGATGTCAGTGTTGAAGATGAAGCTGAATTCTTCAGACAACTCCAACTCCAAATTGAGGAAAATGACAAAAGGCTAGGAAAGAAAACCAGGGAACAAAGAAGAAAAAGATGATTTGCTCAGACTAAAGGAGTGTCCTTGGAAACACTGTAAATCTTCAATTATCTCCTAGTACATACACTTTTGCAGCATTTTTAAATTTCTACTTAGTTTCAATTCATATATCTGTTAAGTGTTTTGTTATCATCAAGTTAACCCTGAATTTATGCCTACAATTCTTATAGACATAAATAGGGGGAGATTGTTAGGAATGTATGTGCATTAGTTTGATGATATGTTTAACAAAATACTTAAGTAGAAATTTAGTGTCTATAGCCTCAACGGATAAGACCACTTTGGCTATCCGTTGATGGTGTAGCTTTACTTAGAAATAAGTCTAGTGTTGTAGCATATTTCAGTCTCTGTATTTAAAATGTAATTCTTGGAAGTTGAGAGAAACTATGAGTCATGTTGACTACTAGATGATATGCAGATAGGAAGGCCAATTGTAAATACTTCATGCCTTGTAATTTTGTATAAGTGAAGTGGTATCAACAGATGACTTAAAGACCTTCAACGGATGAGAAGCTAAGCTTCAACGGATGTCTCTAAAGCTTCAACGGATAAAGTCATCAACGGATAACATCCTTCAACGGATGAGTGCATCAACGGATGAAAGCTTCAACGGATAACATCCTTCAACGGATGAGTGCATCAACGGATGAAAGCTTCAACAGATGTTCTGATGATTAGCCGTTGATAAGAGGTAGTTGTACCTACAGACAGAGGCACATGGGTTGATAGAGACAACTGAGATGTGGTAGCCGAATTTCAGGAACAACAGAAAAAGCAGCCGTTCTTCTCTAGTACAAAGATGCAATAGTCAACAAAGTACTGGAGTGAACAGGAAAAGAAGCAAGTGAAGATCTTATTTTATTACTGTATTTTATATTGTTTTTCACTTGTACACTTGGTAATATATAAACCAAGTAGAAGCTAGTAATTAGAAGAGAGATTTTCCAGAGCTGTTTAGAAAAATATTGAGAGAAAATTCATCTAGTTTGTACTAGGATGCAGCTGTGATCAACATTGTTTAATCACAGATTTTCTAAAATACCATCTCTGGTGGAACAACAAATCCACCAGAAAAGTTTTTAAGGTCTGTTGTGTTCTTTACATTTGTGCTTGAATATATATCTGTCTGTATTAGCTTAAAGCAATTCACACACTTGTTCTTCTTGAACACACAACTTTCATAAACTGCTCAAAACTTGAAAAAGTTTTGAGATTTACATTCAACCCCCCTTCTGTAAATCTCATTGTTAGTCCACTAGGAATAACAACTATTGAGAAGTTTGCTCTAGCCTTGGTAATGGCTTCGAGAAAACTGCGTCCATACTTTCAGGCTCATCAGATTGAAGTGCTGACAAATCAGCCACTGAGAAATATCATTCACAGTCCCAAGGCAAGTGGGAGATTGATTAAGTGGGCAATAGAGCTGAGAGAGTTCGATCTCAAGTATAAGCCACGTACGGCAATAAAAGCCCAGGCACTAGCTGACTTCGTGGTGGAATGTACTATAACCAACCAAGAAGTCGGGGGGAAGGAAGATGCCATACCTCAAGACAAGGGAGTCGATAATGGGGGCAAAGAGAAGGATGAGAAAGAATATTGGGTTCTCTATTTTGATGGAGCATCAAAAACAAACTCCAGTGGAGCAGGGTTGGTTTTGCAAAGCCCTGATGGGTTCTTGATTGAGTATGCTATAAAGCTAGACTTTCCAACCACAAATAATGAGGCAGAATATGAAGCCCTAATAGCTGGCCTTGGTCTAGCTGGGACACTTAGAGTCAAAAACTTAAAGGTCCGTGGAGACTCAAAGTTGATCATATCCCAGGTAAAGGGAGAATTTGAGGCAAGGGATGATATGATGGCTAAGTATGTACGCCTAGTAAGGGCTGTGATGACCCAATTTAATGAATGCCATGTTGAACACATTCCAAGGGAAGAAAATGTTAAGGCAGATGCGTTATCAAAGTTTGCTTCGTCAGAGATTGAAGAAAGTTTAGGAAGTGTGTACTTCCGTGTTTTGAAGATACGAAGCATAGATGTTAAGCTAGTGGCTCTCATAGGCTTGGGAACATCATGGATTGATCCCATCAAGGCTCACATTCAGACCGGTTGGTTGCCAAGCGATGCAACTGAAGCACGGAAGTTCACTATTCGAGCACTAAGGTACTCTTTGATAGATGGGATTCTGTATAAAAGATCTTTCGTGGTTCCTTACTTGAGGTGTCTCAGGCCCGATGAGGCACGCTTGGCTCTTGAAGAAGTGCATGAAGGTATTTGTGGACAACACTTGGGGGGCAGGGCCTTGGCTCATAAGATAACCCGTTTAGGCTTCTATTGGCCAGAAATGATGGCTGATGCCAAAGAATATGTGAAGAAGTATGATCACTGTCAGAAGCATGCACCAGTTGTTAGACAACCCCCCGAGATACTGACCTCTATCAACTCGCCTATTCTCTTTGCTATGTGGGGGATGGACATTCTAGGGCCTTTCCTTATGGCCACGACACAAAGGAAGTTTCTAATTGTAGCCATTGATTATTTCACCAAGTGAATTGAAGCCAAACCCTTGGCCAAAATCACAACTAAGCAGGTTGCACAATTCCTGTGGGAAAACATTATGTGCCGATATGGAATTCCCCGTATCCTCGTCACTGACAATGGAACACAATTCAACAACGAGGAATTCAAGAAGTATTGTGAAGAAAATGAAATTGAGTTACGGTTCACCTCTGTGGCTCACCCACAAGCTAATGGGCAAGCAGAAGTAGCAAATCGAATAATCCTGGATGGATTAAAGAAAAGGATCGAGAAGTCAAGAAATAATTGGGTGGATGAGATACTTCCCATATTATGGGCCTATAGGACTACATGTAGAGTCACGACAGGAGCAACTCCCTTCATGTTGGCATATGGGGCAGAAGCAGTAGTTCCAGTAGAGATATCACATTCCTCTCCAAGGATTCAGGCTTTCAATGCAGAAGAAAATGAGGAAGGGCAGAGGTTAGCCCTGGATCTGATCGATGAAGTGCGAGATACGGCACATGCAAAGATAGTAGAATATCAGAAAAAGGCTTCATTCTACTACAACCTAAGGGTTAAAGAAAGGTTTTTTAAACAAGGCGATCTAGTCTTGAGGAAGATAGAAGCATCTGGTGTAGGACAAAAAGGGAAGCTTGCCCCGAATTGGGAAGGGCCGTACAGAGTCAAGAGTGTTCAAGGTAGAGGAACCTACAAGCTAGAGACTATGGATGGTTTTGAAGTCCCGAGAACTTGGCATGCACAAAACTTGAAGGTTTACTATGTGGAGGGCAGCCAGATACGATTCTCACTCGTCAGGATGGCGAGTAGGTTGAAAAGCACCTTGAAGCTTTGCTTGCTTAGGATTTATATGTTTTAGTTTTATTACTTGTGTAAGGGACGAATCCCAGACAATTTTATGAAATTCATGAGTTCTTCAAAGTATGTTTGTGGCCTAACAAATAAAAACCAAATGCATGGATGCAAGCATGAAAGGTGATAAATAAAATAGATCTGATAGATATTACAAAAGTTTGATAAATAAAGTCTTGAAAATAGGATAAAACAAGCCACGCAGGGCTGAAAAAGCTCTAAAGAGCTGAAGTACCCTCGGCATCCATATCATCGTCCTCTCCGCTCTCGCTGGATGTCTCTGTCGTCTCGGAGGAGGAGGAAGAGCTATCGTCATCAGCAGGTCTGGAAGAAGACTCGGGAGGACGAAGGAGTGGATCCTGAGGAACATGACCCGAGACAACTACTCGGGTACGAAACCTCTGCAGCAAAGCCTCGTCATCAGGGCAGACATAGTCCGCCGGGTTAATATCAGGACAAGCCTCGTTCACGGTCCCAAGGGTCGTGTCCCAACCAGTCCTAAAAAACCCGGGAAAGACTGAATCATCCCTAATCCTCATGGATTGGGCAAACTCCTCCGAATCCAGATAGTTGTCTATAGCTTTATCCTTCTCCGCCCGAAGTACCACCAGCTCGACGTTAGACTCTCCGAGTTCTTCCTCCTTGCGCTTGAGCTTCTTCTCCAGGGTAGCATACTTCTTCTGTTGCCTCCTGAGGGCATTATCGGCCTTATCAGAAGCCCGCTTCCATGACTCGGCTTGCCTCACAGCGCCTTGAAAATAGGCGTTAGACTGAAACAAAGCAATTAACAAAGTATAAGGCAAGAAAATGCTACAAGAACGAAAGATAAGTTCAAAAAAGAGAAGGCATACCGAAGCCAGAGACTGAGCTCCCATGAGCTTAATCCTCTCAAGATCAGGGGTGGCCACCACATCAGTAAAGTCCTTGGGAGTCACGCTATGGTAGGACCAATCCCATGCATGCTTCGTGGATCCAACCACGGTGTCCCCTCGGCGAAATCCCCAGAGAGGCTGAAAGGCGCCTGTAGCAGCAGCAACAGGAACAGCAGCAGTGATGGGAGCGTTGTGGCCCTCGGCTACTTCAGCTGAAGCCTCCCCCATAGGCTCCTTGTGTTTTCTCAAGAAACTAGGCTCCGTGGCCTTCCCTCGGGTATCTAGGCCTGCAAGACGGGCTTTTTTCATCCTAGCAGTCTCTTCAACGAGAGGTACGTTGTCCTCGTTGATCTCCTTAGCAGCTGCAAAACAAATCAAAAGACAAAATAAGTGATGTTAATAATGCATGAAACGAAATAAAGATGATAAGAGAAGAAAAATACCCTGTTGAGAAACAGAGGATAGTCCCACGTGAATGAGGGAGAACTCCTCTAAAAGAGTCCAGCTGGTGGTAGTGCCATCGTCCTGAGTAAGACCATTATAAATAATAGTTTCCTCAGGAGTTAAGTGAATGGATTTGAGGCTACCATCACTGACCTTCCCGAAGGAAGATCGGAAAAGCGTGCCCCAGTCACCATTCTCCCAACGTAACCCAACGAAACCATTCCTCCAATTTTGATTGTTATCAGGAATAGAGGCGCTGTTAAAGATATGTTTACTTTTGGGCCTTTGCTTGACATAGACCCAACCACAGATACTGGAAGAGCTATTGTAACACTGAAAGACCTTTGTTAGGTCCCAATTTGTTTGTAGAAGGGGGGGTTGAATGCAAACAATACCGTTTAATCGAATAAAATGCGGAATAAAATTGTGAAACAAAATTCAAGTTAAATAAAACTTTTATTAAACTTGAAAGGTGTTACAACTACGGTATCGGTTACAAGGGATTAATCTCAAATCAATTATAACAAATCTAGAATAAATTCGACATGAATTTTTTCTATTTTTGTAATTAAAAGATCAAATGCTAAATGCGATTTGAGATTAAGTTCTAGGGATTTTAATCCGCTAGATTGATACACAAGAACAAGATAAGTATTTCTAGTTGATTGGATTTAACTTTACAATCTAGAATTTGACTTGGAAGTTGCAGATGAGATGAAATATTTTATCTGCTCCTTTTGCTTTTGTTCTTGAGTTTTTTGTTCTGTTTGATTGCTTTTGTAATAACAGACTTCTGCTCCTTTTTATCAAACAGCCGAATGTAAAAATGTACTGGCATGACAATCTTCTTTGGCCAGCAAGACTTTCGGTATGACAAAATTTACTACTAGCAAGACTATTAAAATGAGCTAGCAAGACTTTCGGTATGACTATAGATTGTCATACCGATTGTCATATTAGTTCAAATAAATTGTCTTGCTGAATTAATAACAGATTTTAATCTAAACAGAAATTCTAATAAGACAATTAAATGTATTGGCATGACTTTCGGTATGACTATCAATTGTCATACCGATTGTCATACTAGATCAAATAAATTGTCTTGCTGAATTTAAGCAGATTTTAAACCAATTAAAATCTTGTAAATCCTTAATATTAATTCTAAATTAATTAATCAATTTAATTCAATTAATCAATAAATTAATCTTTGCAGATATAATTTATTTTCTTAATTAAATTATATGACTTAATTAATTAATAGAGAATTAATACTAACGCTGAGCAGCATCCATTCTTCTGACAATCTTCTGAAAGTCACTGAGACTTATGAATCAATTCCGCCACTTCAATGCTGACACTCGATGTACTGTCTGGTTCATGAGTGACTAACTTCCGTGACGTTTCTTCATGTCTTGACTTTGATATTCTGATTGAATCCTTGTAATAAATGATACCTTGACGAGATCTCTGTCACTTGATTAAATCCACGATCTTGATTTATATCACTGAGGCATGATCAAATTCTTGAACTTCTTCCAGTGAATCTTCAAGTCTGCAGATGAACAATGTTTCTTTATTCTTTGACAGATGTTACATTGTGAGATCTCTCTGATGATTGATCCACTATTTACTTATTACATTCTTATTTGAGTTGAGTTAAATACTCGAATAAACGAGTAGGCTATGACATATGCCTTTCAATCTCCCCCTATTTGCTTGTTAGACAATAACAACAAATACCTAGAGGATAACTCAACTAACAAATAAGAAAAAGATATAAACAGTAATGTAAAGTAAATAGCAGAAAAGTTCTGGATTATATTTAACATTTTCCAGATTCCAAATGAAATTTACAAGTGAATACAAGATAGATGTTCCTCTAGCCTGAACATATAACTACATTAGACTATCTTGATTCATAAAGCTCTAATCATATTACATTGAGTTTTGAGCTAATTGACTTCAGTTGTCTTCTCTTCTGACTTCACCTTCTTCTAAATCTTGAAGCAATTCCTTGTCAAAGACACGATCCTTTTCTGAAGTGAAGCTTGCTGGTCTGACTGGTTGAACTCCAACTGACTTCAGCTTATTCTTGAGTTGATTGTACCTTTTAACATTCTTTTCACAATAAGCTTGAATCAAGTCAGCAGCTTGAGTCTTCAACATGGATGAATATCCAGCAGTTCTCAAATGATGTTCCATCCAGACCAGATGCTTAGCTGAGTAGTCTTTAAGAGATTGTACATCTAGCTGACAGATTTGAAGACAATCAGACTTAACGAATCTCACCTGATGAGGATTGTTGACCACTTGAGGATTAGCCCTGCTGGCAAACTCTTTAAGCCTTTCTCGAAGAACTTCATTCAATTCTGAGCTTCTTTTGACTTTGTTTAAAAGAACCCAAATCTCTGACAAAGAACGATTCCCAAATAGATGAAGTGACACCTTGAATGATCCTTCACTCTGACAATATACAAAAATGCTCATCTCATTTAGGGATCTATCAAAAGCAGCTGTGATCCTTGAGACTTCAGTCTTGATAGCATTCATGTACATGTCATTGTTAGGATTTGAGATTTCCAGCTTGTCAAGAAGATGTAAGAACTGCCTATCATTGTTAGTGCTCAGCTGAGGCATATCAAGTACTCTCCTAGCTTCATCCCATTTTTCACCAATCTTTAGTCTGACATCTCTTCTCCTTTCTTGAGCCTTAATGTCATGAAGACGTTGCTTTTGAAGAGTTTCTGTTCTTTGAATGTCTTTTCTCATGTCAATGATCTGAGAGACCTTCTTGAGTTCAGCTTCTTTTCTTTTCATCTCTGACTGCTCCTTCTGAAATTCTTTCTCAAACATAGGATCCACTTGAGCTTCTTCTTCCCATTCTCCAAAATCACTTTCCTCTTCAGCTTCAAATAACCCATCTTTATCTTCCTGAACTGGTTCAGTGGGAATGTCAAAAATATCAAAGTCATCCTGTTCTCCACTGTAGTAGACATCATCAGCCTTTCCTGTGTTTCCAGCAGAGGTATCTTTTTCTTTCCCTTTGGCACTACTTCCTTTCTTCTCCCCCTTAGTTGAGGGATCCTCTACTGACTTTCCTATGGAACCTCCATCACCTCCAGAGCCTGATCCTCCACCAGACGGTCCTTCAAAATAAGTTCTTTGTTCTTCATTAGGGCAATGAGAATTCTTGATCATGAAATATAGGTGCTTCATCCCTTCATTGAGATGTTCCATGCCCGTCTCTATCTTTAGAAATCTTGAGGAGTCCAGTGAATGATTCATCTCAACGAGGTCTTCAAGAGAAGTCATTCTTGTGTGTAGAGAGCAGAAGTTGGATATGTCATCAGCTGATAAAGTTGGAGTGTCCTGAATAGAATTGAGCTTTGGTATTACAGTGGTCTTTAGATCTGAGATGTCATTCCTTATTATTGCAAGCTGATTGTTGACAGAGGTGGAAGAAGAAGACCGTTCAACCACTTGTGCTTTGAATGCTTGAGCTTCAGCTTGGCTTTTAGCAAGTTCTTCTTTTAGGGCAGCAATCTGAGCTAACAGGTTTACAGTATCAGTGTCCGTGTGTGCTCTCACCTGAATTTCACTCGTGTTTGGTTCACTCACCTCACGTGCATGTGTTTCTCTCAATATAATTGCTCGTGAGGAGTCTTCCTGTTGCTGTTCTTCTGTACCTGCATTAAAAATTACCCTAGCCTCTTCAAGAGAGGTCAGTGGTGGTGCAATGGGAATTCGCGAGTCCCGATCCTCAGTCAATACTATCAAATCTTTTGGAATAGATGTCTGAATTGCTTCAGGGATAGATTGACCGAGTTGCCCTCCACTTTCTCCAGATAAATCTGCGAGTGGAGAATCCCATAAGGGAGCCGGAGGTGTTGGATCTGGGAGGGGAGAAAATGACTCTATTAAAGATGGCGGAGAGTCAGATTTTCCCTCTGAAGCATGTGACTGCTCTTCTGCCGTAACTATGGCAGGCACTGTAACCGACTCTACGTGCACTCCTCGCTGTGTGTCCTGAGTATGATCTGGGGAAGTGTATGGTTCCATTGTGAGTAATGGAATTGTGCTTGACTCAGTACAAGATGCCATGGCCCTATGGCGAATTTCAATAGATGCATCCTGTTGAGAGAATGCCTCTAGTAACTGTTCATTGGCCATTTCAAAGTCCATGTCCTGTTGGGAGGACAAGGATGGGCTTTCAGATGCCTCAGAATATGTTCTTCTTTTCTTAGGAGGAGGCAGAGCTGAGGGTTCACTTATATTTAACAATGTACTACTTCCTAGTAATCTCCTGGGTAACATTCTAGACAGTGGGGGAGAGGTTGAGATAGAATGAGACTCTGTGTTTGGCTCTATGACCTGGGATTGAAGCTGTGGTTCTATAACTTCATGGTCAGCCCTATCAACCACTGGGGGTCTTTCAACAGAAGTAGGAAGAGAGTGAGAGTGAGGAATTACTACCTGTAATGGAAGAGCCTGGGTGGCTTGAACCACTGGAGGTTGAGGTTGCTGTTCATGGCCGGGAAGATTGAAAATAGGTAAAGGAATATAAGTGGCCATGAAAGCAGATACAAGTACTGGAACTTGCATGAATTTGAAGGTTGTGTCTTGGCGAGTGTAAATCTTTTTGCTAACTGGAGGGGGTTCGGTTACTGCAGAGTTAGCAAAAAGGGCTTTGTGTTCAGGTGAGAGAAGATGATCTGCTATAAGCATGAGAAAACGAGCATAGTAACATGATACCCTACGATTTGTAGAATGATCACGTAAAGCAGAAGTTAGACGTCTCAAGAGAATGGGAAAAAGTAGTTTGCCAAAATTGATCCTTTGATTGAAAACAACCGCAAGACCAATATACTGCAGAGTGGAAGTGATGTTATGAAAATTGGATTTTGTGCAGTTGGCAAACACTTTGGAAAGTGTATCGAAGAAAATATCCCATTCAGACACCAAATTTGATTTAGAAAGTTTGGTTAAATTGATCACCCCCTGATAGTGAATAGCATTGAAAAAATTTGTGATATCATTTTCAGAGGGTAAATTACAGAAATTGTCTAGTGGAAAATTTAACGCACGATTGACGACTGTTTCATCAACTACATACTGTGTGTTTGCGACGGTGAATGAAAAAGATTTTGAATCATCGGCCACAGTAGAGGTTGTGTAAATCAGTCTAAGTAGATCGACGTTTAAAATCACATTTGATTTAATAGCAGAGCTAACAATCGAATGGTCATTTAAAAATCTAATCCATGGCTTAAATTTTTCAACATCACATTTTTCCGGATTAAAATAACCAACCTGATTATGCGCGACAATTTGGAAATTGAGAACCATTTAAAATAATAATAAGACACACGCTTTTCAGAATTTTAAGAATAATATTAAGAAAATTCGAATTAATTAAATTAATTTAATAATTCGAATTAAATTAATTATAATCGAAAAATTTAGACAGAAATGTATCTCGTTAAAATTCTTAACTCACAAACGCAGTTTTGAAAAGCCAAAAGACACAAATCAGAAATTAAAATTAAAAATAAAAAAGTTCAAAATCAACAAACACAAATTGAATTTGAAGGGGCAAACTGATTTTTATTTGTTTTTGTGTTTTTTTTTTAATAAAAATCCAACAGCACCTCTGTATATATATACTTGTATGTATATATCACAAAGTGATGAATTTGTGTGCTGAGTAAAAACTCGAGCAAGGAAAGAAGCAATTCGAAGAGAGAGAAGAGAGAAACTGAAGAGAAAAAAAACTGTTCGAATTTTTTGAAAAGAACTGAACTGCTGAAAATGGTTAAAAAAACAACAAACACACGCCTTTATATTACAGCTGGTATGACAATCCGAGATTGTCATACCGATTGTCATATCAGGCAAAAGAAGGAAAAGAAACAATAGAATAAATACTAAAATTATAACTGGTATGACAATCTGATAGTCATACCGATTGTCATACCAGTATAATAATAGAAGGAAAATAATTATATATATGGTTTATAACTGGCAAGACAATTGATAGTCATACCGATTGTCTTGCCAGTATAAAACTGTACTGAATAATATAATAAACAAAATTTAAACTGAAATGACTTTCAGCAAGACAATTTCAATTGTCTTGCCGATTGTCATATCAGCTTTAAACACAGAAACACACGCATTTATAAATTTATAAAGACTTATATAACTTAGTAAAAATATCAGAAAATATTTACAAATTAGTAAAACTGAAATACAGACTTATAATATTTACAGAATCAAAGACAATATATCAGAATTTATTATTTTTATTCCAAAAATAGATTTCTATTGAATTTTAGCAAATAAAATTCATAGTAAAATATTTTTAGAGGAAATAAAATATTCTGAGATATTTTAAATTAACAAGTAGGGAAAATAAAAATCGATAAGATAATATATATTTCATAGAACTAAGCAAGAAATATGATAAAATGATAAAATAAATTTGCAGATGAATTTTTTATTTATGAAAAATTCATTTGTAAATTCATTCAAGAACAGATCCCAGATATTAACTAAATTAATCACTAAAACTATTCAACATGCCCAATTTACCAACTAATCTGGTAAATGTGGATTCGTCAAGTGGTTTAGTGAAAATATCTGTTATTTGTTCTTCTGTTGGAACAAAAAATAGTTCAACAGTACCATTCATGACGTGCTCTCTAATAAAATGATACCTGATGTCAATGTGCTTTGTCCTCGAGTGCTGCACAGGGTTGTTGGTGATGGCTATTGCACTTGTGTTGTCACATAAAATAGGAATCTTGTTCAATATAGAGCCATAGTCTCGTAGTTGGTTCCTAATCCACAAGATCTGAGCACAGCAGCTTCCAGCAGCAATATATTCAGCCTCGGCCGTTGAGTTGGAAACTGTTTGCTGTTTCTTGTTGTACCATGAGACTAGCCTGCTTCCTAGGAATTGACAACTTCCTGAGGTGCTTTTCCTATCAACAACACTTCCTGCATAATCTGAATCTGTATATCCGACAAGGTTAAAACCAGATTCTTTAGGGTACCAAATACCTAGATTTGGTGTTCCCTTAAGATATCTTAAGATTCGTTTAACAGCAACGAGATGAATATTTCTAGGATCCGCTTGGAACCTTGCACATAAACATGTAGCATACATAATATCTGGTCTACTTGCAGTAAGATAGAGTAACGAGCCAATCATACCTCTGTAGCTTGTGACATCTACCTTAATGGAGTTTTCACATGGTCCAAGCTTGACAGCTGTAGTTGATGGAGTCCTTGCTGATGCAGAATCCTCTAGATTGTACTTTTTGAGGAGTTCCTTGAGATACTTGGATTGACAAATAAATGTTCCATCTAACCTTTGATTTACTTGTAATCCAAGAAAGAACTTCAGCTCTCCCATCATGCTCATTTCAAACTTGCTGTGCATTAACTTAGCAAATCTCTTACAGAGATTATCATTAGTAGACCCAAATATTATATCATCCACATAGACTTGGACTAATATAGTATCCTTCTTATGTGTTTTAGAAAAGAGAGTTTTGTCTATGACACCTCTAATAAAGCTATTTTCAATAAGAAATTCAGAGAGAGTGTCATACCATTTTCTTGGAGACTGTTTTAGCCCATAGATAGCCTTGAAAAGAAAGAAGACAAAATCCAAATGATCTGGATCTTCAAAACCAGGAGGTTGCTCTACATATACCTCTTCATCCAGCTTTCCATTCAGAAAGGCGCTCTTGACATCCATTTGATAAACTTTAAAGTTTGAAAATGCTGCGAATGCCAGAAATATCCTGATGGCCTCAAGTCTAGCCACTGGAGCATAGGTTTCATCATAATCAATGCCTTCAGCTTGAGAATACCCTTTAGCTACCAGTCTTGCCTTGTTTCTTGTAACCACACCATCTTCATCTAGTTTATTCCTGAATACCCACCTAGTACCAACAGCTTTCTTGTGTACAGGCCTAGGTACCAGTTTCCAGACTTGTTGACTTTCAAACTGATTGAGTTCATCTTGCATAGCAATCACCCAATCTGGATCAGTCAGTGCTTCTTCAATTTTCTTAGGTTCCATCTCAGAAAGAAATCCTGAGAACAGACACTCATTTTGAGTAGCACGTCTAGTTCTGACTCCAACATCTGGATCACCAATAATCAACTCAAAAGGGTGAGCTTTATTCCAGACAGTCTGTCTTGGAAGATTTGATCTTGATGATTCGCCTTGAAATTCATTGTGATGTTGTGTCCTACTAGATGATCCTTCAGCATCTCCCCCTGAGTTGTTGCCATGTTGACTTGAAGATTCTCCGTCAGTAGCAGTGGTATCTCCATTGTTGCCAAAGTTTCCATCACTATTACCTTGAGTATCATCAGGATTAACAGGTTCTTCACCAGCAACAACCTCAGGTTCTTGACCATGTTCTGATTCTGAATCTGATGTATCATCAAACTTCAGTTTCTCAGAAGGATCTTCAGTTTGGATACTAGGGAGTTTAGTGTCATCAAATATAACATTGACACTTTCAGTTACTTTGTGTTGATCAATGATATACACTCTATATGATCTTCTTCCATATCCAACAAAAATACCCTCATATGCCTTTGCCTCGAACTTACCACGACGATCATCTCCATCCTTGAGCACGAAGCATCTGGCACCAAATACATGAAAGTATTTGATAGAAGGTTTCTGTTCATTCAAAATCTCATAAGGAGTTTTAATGAAGTCTTTGTTGATTAGAGTTCGATTCTGAGTATAACATGCAGTATTGACAGCTTCAGCCCAAAAGTACATTGGAAGACCTGATTCACTTAACATCGTTCTTGCAGCTTCAATCAATGTACGATTCTTCCTTTCTACCACTCCATTTTGCTGAGGGGTTCTAGGAGCTGAAAATTGTCTGGTAATCCCTTTGTCTGTACAGAATCCATTGAGAAGTGCATTCTTGAATTCTGTCCCATTATCTGACCTTATTGCTCTAACAGGGACGTTAGAATCTAACTCAATCATCTTGATATGATCAATCACAACTTGTGGTGTTTCATCCTTAGAGTGAAGAAATAAAACCCACGTATACTTGGAATAGTCATCAACTATCACAAGACAGTAACACTTCTTTGACATAGAAAGGATATTAACTGGACCAAATAAATCCATGTGCAATAATTGCAGAACACCAGTTATGGAAGATGTGTCAGTGCCTTTGTGACTTGCTTTCTTTGACTTTCCTTTCTGGCAAGCCTCACATAGTCCTTCTGGAGAGAATTCCAGCTGAGGCAGACCTCTTACCAATTCTCTTTTGACAAGAGAATTCATTGTTTTGAAATTGAGATGAGAAAGTCTCTTGTGCCATAGCCAACTCTCATCTGACGATGCCTTTACATAGAAATAATTGACTTCAAGATTGCTTCCAGAGTTCATGTCAGCTACGAACAGATTTCCTTTCCGGATTCCCATTAAGGAGGGTTTTTCACTTTTCTTGTGCAGAATCTGACACTTCAGCTTGTCGAATAAAACATTGTAGCCGTTGTCACAGAACTGACTAATGTTAAGCAGATTGTGTTCAAGTCCTTGCACAACATATATATTTTCAATGATAACATTTCCAGCTAGCAAACAGCCATATCCCTCCATTAAACCTTTGCTGTTATCTCCAAAGGTAACCACTGGGCCAGCTTTCTCAACCACATTTGATAGCAGGGCTCTATCTCCGGTCATATGTCTTGACGATCTGCTGTCAAGAATCCACACTACCGGTTGTACCTGTTTAATGCCCTGCAATACAAATGGATTAGAACTTCTTCGGAACCCAAGCTTGGCTGGGTCCGGCATACTTGTAAAATTGGCCTTTATCAGGCAAAACAACATTCTTAATTTCAATATTCTCAACGTTCTCAATGACTGAACATTTGACCTTGTGAACAGCCTTGACAAATTTCTGGTTAGGCTTAGGCACAAATGTCTCCTTTCTAGCTTTAGGAGGACTAGCAGTCATAGACCTATCATGCTTTCTATTATTCACATGCTGACGAGGAGTAGTCTTATCATTAGAAACATGCTTACCATTAAAATAAGCAAACAACAGATTAAAAGCACAAGACATACAATCAGGAACACCACATGCTTTATGAGAAGGATTAACAATAGGCAACTTATGCATGGTAGACATGGCATTTGTGTTATCCAACTCATGTGTGTCTGAGTTAGTCTCAGTTGCTTTTACAACCTTGACTGGAACTTTTGACACACTTGACTTGGAGACATCTTTCCCATTAGCATTATCTTCAGCACAGATTTCTTCTTGAATAATAAAAGAGGTCTCATCAAATGGTTCAGCAATTGATTCTTTATAGAGGGGTTCATCAACACCCTTAAGCACATGTGGTACTTCCCTGCCTTTAGCACATACATGATGAGGGGAGTTTATGCCTAATTTTCCAATAGCAGCATTGTAATCATAACCTATTCCATGTGTTTGATTAACAGCTTGCTTATTGTAAAACTCTTTGGACTTCGAACAAGAATTAAAGTAAGCTTTAACCTTAGCCTCAAGACCGGTGATCTTGTCTTTGAGAATAGTTTCGAGTTGTTTATAACAGTCAACTCTATTCTCTAGAAAAGATACTTGTTCTTTTAGTTTATCTTGATTAATGTGCACAAGTCTTAATTCATTGACCTCTTTCTCAAGGTCTTTGATTTGTTGATTTAACAATTCATTATCACGATGAGCACAATCTAAGGAACCTCCTAGATGATAAACTAATTCAGCATCAGTAAATTTTACCTCTTTTCTTGACGATGAGGTGCTTGCATTACTAGCCATGAGAGCAAGATTCCCAACTTCTTCATCTTCACTGTCAGTATCATCCCAGCTTCTTCCCTTTGCCAGGTACGCCCTTTCAGATTTACTCTTCTGATTAGAATCGTAAGAGTTCTTCCTAGCTTGTTTTGGCTTCCTGCATTCTGTGGCAAAGTGTCCCAACTCATTACAGTTGAAGCATCGAATGGTGCTTCGATCAACCATCCCTGTTTTATACCCACCACTGCTGGTGTTAGAGGATGAAGATCCACCTTTCTGGAATCTGTTGTAGTTGGACTTGTACTTGAACTTGGGATTCCTTTTGAATCTGACATTTGAGAATCTCTTGACAATCAGGGCCATTGACTCATCCTCCAATTGCTCCAGTTCTTCCAAGGAATAATAATCATCTCCTGATTGATTTATAGTAGGAGAATCAAATTCTGCTACTATCACATTATCTTCAACCTTGGAAGACTGTACCATTCTTTCTGACTGTTGAGATTGTTGTTGATATTGTGGTTGTTGTTGTTGTTCATCAGCTACTAGAGCAGTAGACGTGTTGACCACTCTTCCTTTCCCGTAAACTTCCTTCTGTTGAATCTGCTCCAACTCATAAGTCTTTAACACACCATAGAGCCTTTCCAAAGAAATCTCACTCAGATCTCTTGCTTCTCTTATGGCAGTGATTCTATGTTCGAGATGAGTTGGCAGTGTTAAAAGGAACTTTTTCTTGACCTCCCTGATTGAATAGTATTTACCATTAATGTTCAGGTTGTTGATCAATGCATTATACCTCTCAAACACTTCAGTGATTCCTTCTCCTGGATTGGATTTAAAGTATTCATACTCAGAGGTTAGGATTTCTAGTTTGTTCTCCCTAACTTCCTCTGTGCCTTCATTAATAATCTCAATAGTTTCCCAGATATGTTTGGAATCTTTACAATTCATCACATGTCTATTCATCAGGGGATTAAGGGAATCTACTAAGATTAATTGAAGGCTAGCATCCAGGGAAGCTTCTTCTATTTCAGCAGGAGAGAAGTCCTCAGGATCCTTCACATAAGTTCTCGCTTTGGTGATCACCACATCATTTTCTATTACCTCTGGTTCCATAACCATAGGAATTTTTGGACCCTTCTTCAACACTTGCAAATATTTGGGATTAGCAACCTGTAAAAACAGTAGCATCTTCTTCTTCCACATAACATAATTTTCTTTATCGAAAAGTGGAATTTTAACGGTTCCAACTTTTTGTGTAGTCATTATGAATTTTTTGAGTGAATAAAAAATTCAAGAAGTGAAAGAAACACAAAAGTCTAGGATCTAGATTTGTACGTTAATCAGAAGGCTCTGATACCAATTGTTAGGTCCCAATTTGTTTGTAGAAGGGGGGGGGGTTGAATCAAAACAATACCGTTTAATCGAATAAAATGCGGAATAAAATTGTGAAACAAAATTCAAGTTAAATAAAACTTTTATTAAACTTGAAAGGTGTTACAACTACGGTATCGGTTACAAGGGATTAATCTCAAATCAATTATTACAAATCTAGAATAAATTCGACATGAATTTTTTCTATTTTTGTAATTAAAAGATCAAATGCTAAATGCGATTTGAGATTAAGTTCTAGGGATTTTAATCCGCTAGATTGATACACAAGAACAAGATAAGTATTTCTAGTTGATTGGATTTAACTTTATAATCTAGAATTTGACTTGGAAGTTGCAGATGAGATGAAATATTTTATCTCCTCCTTTTGCTTTTGTTCTTGAGTTTTTTGTTCTGTTTGATTGCTTTTGTAATAACAGACTTCTGCTCCTTTTTATCAAACAGCCGAATGTAAAAATGTACTGGCATGACAATCTTCTTTGGCCAGCAAGACTTTCGGTATGACAAAATTTACTACTAGCAAGACTATTAAAATGA
The DNA here is from genome assembly GCF_009905375.1 of Apium graveolens. Classification (NCBI taxonomy): domain Eukaryota; kingdom Viridiplantae; phylum Streptophyta; class Magnoliopsida; order Apiales; family Apiaceae; genus Apium; species Apium graveolens. Next base: position 300,913,889 of record NC_133651.1, read on the forward strand.
GCTAGCAAGACTTTCGGTATGACTATAGATTGTCATACCGATTGTCATATTAGTTCAAATAAATTGTCTTGCTGAATTAATAATAGATTTTAATCTAAACAGAAATTCTAATAAGACAATTAAATGTATTGGCATGACTTTCGGTATGACTATCAATTGTCATACCGATTGTCATACTAGATCAAATAAATTGTCTTGCTGAATTTAAGCAGATTTTAAACCAATTAAAATCTTGTAAATCCTTAATATTAATTCTAAATTAATTAATCAATTTAATTCAATTAATCAATAAATTAATCTTTGCAGATATAATTTATTTTCTTAATTAAATTATATGACTTAATTAATTAATAGAGAATTAATACTAACGCTGAGCAGCATCCATTCTTCTGACAATCTTCTGAAAGTCACTGAGACTTATGAATCAATTCCGCCACTTCAATGCCGACACTCGATGTACTGTCTGGTTCATGAGTGACTAACTTCCGTGACGTTTCTTCATGTCTTGACTTTGATATTCTGATTGAATCCTTGTAATAAATGATACCTTGACGAGATCTCTGTCACTTGATTAAATCCACGATCTTGATTTATATCACTGAGGCATGATCAAATTCTTGAACTTCTTCCAGTGAATCTTCAAGTCTGCAGATGAACAATGTTTCTTTATTCTTTGACAGATGTTACATTGTGAGATCTCTCTGATGATTGATCCACTATTTACTTATTACATTCTTATTTGAGTTGAGTTAAATACTCGAATAAACGAGTAGGCTATGACATATGCCTTTCAACCTTCCTAAAAACAGCTACAGAAAGAGGAAAGCCCTCCCTAAGGCAGCAAACCATAAAACATAAAATGTTCCTCCAGGCGTTTGGAGGAAGCTGACACGGGTTGATTTGTAAATCAGCTAAAAGATGAGGAATAAAAGGGTGGAAAGGAAACCTAAGCCCAGCATTAAGGGCATCTGTGTAAATGAAGAGAGTGTCGGGTCTCCAGTGGCAAGTACGGTCACCACCAGAGACTGGAACTAATCTAAGAGGAGGAAGGACGTTATAACGGGCATTTAGTTTATCAAAATCTATGTTGTACCAAGTATTACAATGATTAAAGGAATCGAGATGTGCAGTGGAGGGATATTCATCCCCCCTAGTGTTAATCATATCGATTAAAGACATATATGAAGAACGGATCACGATATCCTTACCTCGTTTTGAAGCCGAGGCTATCTTTGCCGCCCTCTCGGAACTCTTGTCAGCCATTTATGAGCTGGAAAAAGCCTGAAGCTGGAAAACTAAGGGAAGGGATTTGAGAAAGGAAATGCTAAAAGCTAAGGGAAGAAAGGAAGGGGAGAAAGTTTGAGATGAAATGAAAGGGTGAAGAGTGTGAAGTGAATGTACACTCCCCCCACCTATATATAGGAAGAAAAAGTGGATAATGGGCCTTAAAAAGCCCATTTGGGCCCAAAAGTTGGAAGGTTCTGGAATTATCCAGGGAATTCCTGGAAAATTCAAGAGAATTCTAGCAAAAACCAGAAGAAAACTTGAGTTTTTTTGAAAAATCTGGAAGAATCCAGAAAAATCCAGAAGAATTTGGAGTTTGGGCTTAAAACAAAACACAGTTGAACAAAATACAAGCCTAGAAAAAGGCCCAGCTAAGTGAAGATGGCCCAAGTAAAAGCCCAGGTAAAAGGAGGGGCATGAATGAGGCCCAAAAGAAAAAGGGGTAGCCTAATTGAAAGTACTAGGCCCAAAGATTAGCCCAATAAGAACCAAGCCCAGGAAAGGGCCTAAATAATTGATGTGGGAGGCCCAGAGATCAGCCCAGGTTTAAGGGCCCAAATCTATGTGTATATTCCTGACCTGTTCGACCAGAAAACACAAAGAAGTCCTGTTCGAATGGCTTGAGCTGGAAATCATGTCGATCAAGGTAAATAAAGGCCTTAATTCGACCAGGATCGGGATCAATTCGACCAGAAAATACAAAGAAATCCTGATCGAAGCTCCTGAGGTCGAAATCCTGTCGATCAAGGTTGAAAAAGAGGCTTAATTCGACCAGAATTGAGACCCATTCGACCAGGAAACACGAAGGAATCCTGATCGAAATCATTGAGGTCGAAATTCTATCGACCTGGGCAACAAAAGAAGCTTAATTCGGTCAAAAAGCAAGAGTCCTGACCGAAAGGGGAGAAAATTCCTAGTCGACCAAAAAAAAAAGGAAAAAGGGGGAGAAAATCATGGCCGAAATTCGACCAGGAATTGAGGTCGAAGACATCCTGCTCGAAACCCTGTCGACCAGGGCAATATGAAGGTTAATTCGACCAGGATCCTGGTCGAATGGATTCCTGGTCGAAATTTGTATAAAAAAAGAGGAAGAAAAAAGAAGAAAAAGGGAAGGAAAAATTCTTGGAAAATTACAGAAAAATAAGGAAATTCCTTAAATAATTTCTGAAAAATACTAATATTTTCAGGAATAAGGAATAAATCCAGGAAAAATAAGGAAATTCCTTAAATAATTTCTGAAAAAGACTAATATTTTCAGGAATAAGGAATAAATCCAGGAAAAATAAGGAAATTCCTTAAATAATTTCTGAAAATACTAATATTTTCAGGAATAAGGAATAAATCCAGGAAAAATAAGGAAATTCCTTAAATAATTTCTGAAAAATACTAATATTTTCAGGAAGAAGGAATAAATCCAGGAAAAATAAGGATAAATCCTAGAGATTAGGGAAAAATCCAGAAAAATAAGGATAAATCCCAGAAGTTAAGGGAAAAATCCAGAAAATTAAGGAAAAATTCCAGAAAATTAGGGAAAAACCCAAAAATTAAGGGAAAAATTCCTGGAAATTAAGATAATTGTAAATGTGTAGGTCGCTCCACACTTTACGGAAAAACGAAACCCTGTAAGGGAACGAATAGATTTAACTTCTGCGAAACCTAATCAATGTTTCCCAAAAGTTGGGGGGCAAATGATAGGGATAAATAAATTATGATAGTATAATTTATTTACTGCAAGGTGTGGGCTGCTAGGCCCAATAAAAAGATATATGATACTCAGACCAGAAAGGTTAAGCCTGATGGACCAGATCAGGCCCGATGAAATAAAGAAGGCCCAAAAGCCCTGATTATTAATTAATTTCGTAATTAATTAATAAGGGAAAAATCAGCTATTGAGAAGAGTCCCGATAAGGATATAAATCCTTATAGATTAGCCACAAGGGGACCTAAAAGGATAAGGAATCAGTTTCCTACTATCTAGGACTCCAAAGTCCACTCTAATTATGAGACTTACCCACCAAGTCTCCTATACCAAGTCCAATTCAAGGACTCCCAACATCTATATAAGGGGTCTCACCCCCACCAATCAGAACTACATTTTTTGACTTGATCCTTGGCAATCAGCAAGGTACGTAGGCATCTTGTTAAGGCAGATTGAGTCACGAAACACAAGAGCAGTCAAATCGAGCCTCGAAGCTCACGTTCCTTAGTACTAAATACAGCAATTATATATATTAGTTTTTAATCCATAACAACACCCAATCAGCCATTCAAGCATCCACAAGTGCCAGCACTAAAAGGTTACTTACAGCATATCTTGAAGCTCTACAACTGCAAGGTTGGATGTCAAACTGGATTTTATAGCAAGGTTGGATGCTAGACTTCCTGGAACCACCATGACTGAGATTGCTCAGAAATTGAGGAAAGAAGCTGATTTCAATAGAAAAGTTGAGGCCATGGACTCTAGGTTGTCTAATATGGAGAAGTCAGTGGCCAATATACTTGCAAATCAAGAATCTCAGACTGCTCTGCTCCAAAATTTGGTGGCTGCATAACTCCCTTCTTCTCAACAACTTCATGCTAACAAAAAGGGGGAGAAAGGTTCATCAAGTGAGGGGGAGAAACAACTCAACATTCGAATCAACAAAGTAATTGTTCCAACAATTGCTTTCACTAAGCCACTAGCTATGGATAGCATTGATCTCATCAATCTAGCAGCAGCAAAACTGGAATCAAATGACAAACTAACAAAGATTGATGTAGCAGCAGCTGAGAAGGAACTAGATAAAAAATGGAAGAAGAATGATGCAGACATTCAGAAGAAATTTAGTCAGCTACAGAAACCAGACAAGACTTTTCATCACCATTCTCAAGTCAAACAAATCTCAGTGCATGAAATGAGTTTAGGCAACTTGGAAAAGGCCAAACTTCATGGATCAAATCTCCAAAAGCTAATCTAATTATAAAGCCTAAAAGGAACTATTCAAAGCTCTTAGACAAAAATCTTGTGGATCTTATATTTGAGACAGCTAGGCCAGATGAAAAAAAGATGTTGGCAAAGTCAATTGCATTTTACAAGGATCCTTTGATTCAGTTCTAAAGAAAAGGATTGTCAAAATTTACAGGAATGGAAAAGAGATCTGTGTGGTGGCTGGACACCCCCTGTTTGTAAAAGCTAAGAAGAAAGAAAAAGAAAGGATCAAGCAAAAAAAGAAGAAGGCTGCTTTAGATGCTAAGAAACTCAAACAAAAGAAGGAGCAAGTTGCTATCTTGGCTAAACTTCAAGCTGTCAAATCTACAACTGAGATCTCTGAAAAACCACATGTGATTACTGAAGTTCAATATCAACAAATGCAAAATGAACCTCCACAGAAAAGAAAGTTCAGATGCAAGCTTCACTCCAAAAGAAAATTGGAATTTAGTGATGAGGAAATGGAGGACTACATTCCCAAAAAGTCTACAACATCAACTCAAACATCCATGCCCTCAGTGGTGCATGAGGAATTCAAGGTGGATCCAATAAAGAACTTTCATTGTGAGCCTATTATTCCCAAGGATGAGCCATTAGACTGGGAAAGTCTGCCAATTCCTGAATTCAACTTACCTATCTTCAACAAGCCAAAGAAGACAAAGATCAACCAAGAAAGTGAAGCCTGTGACTCTTAGATCCAAGACCCTAACCAAATCTCAACCCACAGTCAACAAGGAGGATCTCTTATACATCTGTGACATCAAAGAGTTTTCTGAAATAAACCTCTACTTGGATGAATTGGAAGAAGTAAGAGGGATTGATTCTCACAAACATCTTCCCGAAAGGCTGGTGTTCAAGGACAAGGGAGGGAAAGAAATCACATGGCCACTTCACAGGATTCTTTAAGAAAGCCAGTCTGTTCTGATAAAAGTCTTCTCAACCTTCAAGAAATACTTTGGGTTCAATGTAACTGCAAGGAAACTGGTTCTAAAGAAGATAGAAGATCTAAGGAGTAATAAAGCCAAGAATGCACTTCCAAGAACTCTAACAATTCCCTTCACATGAAAGAGAGTGCATTCGAGTCCATATTGGCTGATGGAGTTCATGGATGATAAGGGAGTTAGAAGATTCTTCAGATTGGATGACCAACTGAGTATCTCTAGCAATGAGACTCTATTGGAAATGCAAGAAATGCTAGATCTATCTGAAGCTGATGAACTTGAATTCCACAGACAACTCCAGAACAAATAGAAGAAAACAACAGGAAGCTTGGGAAGAAATCCAGACAATCAAGGAAATAGAATCATCTGCTCAGACTAGAGGAGCACCTTGAAAATGATTATGAGAACTCTTTGTACACTTTACTTTGTTCAATTTTCAATAAATTTTGTAGCACTTATCAGTTTTATCTACTACTTTTTTAATCTGTATTTTTAGGATGTTTGGTTATCAAGAAGTTTCTCTTAATTTATGGCTACAATTCCAGTAGACATAAATTGGGGGATATTGTTAGGAATATGTTTTGAACTTGATGATAAGTTAAACAAAATACCTTATTAGATTTAACTTAGTGAAAATTGTAGATCTCGACGGATGATCTAATATAGTCCCGACAGATGAACTTTATAGTCCCGACAGATGACAATTTGATATCCATCAAAAGTGTAGTTTATGTAACAAATAAGTACTTTAGCACATTTCTGCAAATAATATATTTTATTCTAGTAGATTGTATAGGGTTATCTAAGTCATGTTGACTACTATATTGATATGCAGAATAGGTTGACCCATTGTAAATATGAGATGTCTTGTAATTCTATATAAGTGAAATAGAGTCAAGTGGCAGATAGACTCCCGACGGATGATCTACAAGACTCCCGACGGATGATCAACAAAGCTCCCTACGGATAATCATTAAGACTCCTGACGGATGACAAACACAGTCCCGACGGATGATCAAATTTAAAATAGTTATTGATAGTGATAACACAGTCACATGCGTTGGGTGTTTGCAAAAGGAATGTGGCAGCCTGTTAAGCAGGATTTTGATAACAAAGAAACATTACCATTTTCATGCAAATGTGAAGATATTCAAAGATGCTGGAATAGAGTAGTGAAGTAGCATGAAGTTAGACTAGATATGTTTTTGTTTTATTATCTTGTCTTACTGTCATGAAAACTTGGTGATATATAAACCAAGTGTAGCAAGTAGAATATTTAACTAAGCAAATATATTTTCCATAGAAACATATCAAGCTGTATTCTGTAAGAATTTCTCTGTAGTTTTGTTTGTTCTACTTGTAAAGCAGTTGTGAGCTATTCAAAGCTTCACAGAGTTCTCATATATATATATATGGTGGATACATTCAAATCCACTAGAAAGTTTTAAAGCCTTGTGTTTTATTACTTAGTGTGTTGATTTCAATTATCTTTCTATTCCGCACTTTAGCAAATCAAACACTGTTATATGTATTAAGTTAGAACATTTTAAAATAAAAAAAAAAGAGCCAGAATTATATTCAACCCCCTTCTGTAATTCTTGTTGTATTGTTAGGGAATAACAACAGGTTAGCCAGTGTACATTTAAAAAAAATGATTAAACTTAATATGTAGAATACCGTTAGTATGTTTACAAAGAAAAAACTAAAAATTAATATATATGTTGAATACAAAATTGACCAAAAAAATTGAATTTTATTTAAATAAACTATATGTACTGAGCTCTTTAATTATTGATTTCACTACTAACTTACAATTAATTTACTCAATTTAAAAGGATAAAAAATGCATTACTGAAGTCAAAATTACTTGCAATCATAATATACAATAAAGTAAAATTTACACTACTGTTAATATAAAAGTTGATTTTAATAAAAAATGTTAGTTTTTAAAATTCAACGCATGTATGTATGAAAAAATGTTTTATTTATAATACTGTTGACAAATTAAGATTAAGTTATATGTGCGTGTGTCAACATGTAAATTATCGTATGTTACATTTTTTAGTAAATTACGATGGTTTCATTTATTTATATGCTAAATATCTTATTTATGTACATGTATAATCATTATTAACATCTAGTGAGGTAATTGATTACTTAAATAACATGCATTTATAGTTATTCAAAAATTAAAATTATGTAATAAATAAATTACAATAATTTATATATGGTATTCACATTATCACTAACAAATAATCCATATCTATTTTTATGCAACCGAGTATCAATCATGGTTGTAACATAAAAATAAATTATATATTGTAAAGACTTATTATTGATATTTCTGATTTTTTTCAAGAATTCGAAGGAAAAGTTGTAATTAAATCATTATTTAAACCATTTTTAACTTTTTTTCATTACGACTCTAATATTTCTTCATATAATAATTTGATAACATTGTATACTATTCTCCTAAATTAAATATTTTTCAATTTGATGAAGTTTTATAAATATCAGTTGAGTTGGCTATTCCTTTAAATTATTGAACAATGTATATTTTTTTCTATAAATAGCGTAAAATGCAGTGAATCAAATGCTATAATATAATATAAATATAACTATAATTTGAATAATTCAAAATATTAAAATAATTTAAAATATTTGTACAATGTCTTCGAGAAAATAATATTATCTGTTAGCTATTGAGTACAACACAAAGGGGGAGTGAATGTGTTTTCTTGATTTTTAGCCTCTTTAAAACTTGTTTGGATATGGTGAACAAATACGTTTATAATTGTACATGTCTTGTGTTAGCAGAATTAAAATAACAAGCACAACAAACACAATATTTCAGAACTCACTTAATTTGTATTAATTAAGTTTGTCTTGCTACAAATTTCGTGTTCTTAAAAATTATAAGAACTCGGCTTCTTTCTTGAGAGAGTACAAGAAAAATTAGATCTGTTTTGTTACAACTAAAAATAAAGGACCAGTGTTTACTTTATAGATTAGTAAACACAGGTTTAAACAGAATGCAATAAGATGTACTAAACCCTTTTCTAACCTATCTCTGCATCTTTCTATTTTTGGCTTAATAAATCTTTGCAAATCTTGTAGTTCTGTGACCATCCTTTGTCAGTTAATCTTGGCCCTTGATCTTGCACTCTTCAAGCTGCTTTTGTAGACTTTCATATATAAGTGAATAGTTCGCTTGTTGATTGATAATCTTGAATCTTTAACTTGTCTGTATTACTGTATTTGAGGTTCATATCGAGATCTCCAGTTTGTTCTATAGAGAAGTAATATCTCAATAAGTATAATGACTTATCGAGATCTTTGAGTTCTCTATAACTGTATTTGACTTGTCGAGGTCTCTGAGTTCTTTATATGTGTACTTGACTTATCGAGGTCTCTAGATCCCTACATGTAGAAATGACTTGTCGATATCTCTGAGATCTCTATATGCATTTTGACTTGTCGATATCTCTGAGATCTCTAATAAGAAATTGATTCGTCGATATCTCCAATCTCCACATCTTCATTTGACTTGTCGATATCTATGAGTTCTCTACATGGAGAAATGACTTGTCGATATCTTCAATATTCACATCTTCATTTGACTTGTCGATATCTCTGAGACTTCTCTATAAGCCATTTTGGACTTCTCGATAAGTCATTATGGAGTTCTCGAATGACTTCTCTATATAACTTGATCTGTGACTTGTCGATATCTTGACTTAGAACATTTTTCATAAAATAAATTTATTCAACTCCAAGCTTCTACATCTTTTCTCTGAGGCCTGATCTTCTTCCAGAGTTTATTCTTAGGCTTGAAAATATTTACAGAAAAATACACCATTCTAATATTCTAACCTTTTTACAAACTCAAGAAATTCAATACATGATACATATTTCGATTATTATACAACTAAATCTCAAGGTTTTCAATGTGACTTAGTCTTGTTATTATACATGCATGTCTTGCACAACAATCTCCCCCAATTTGTGAGAATATTGCTTATCACAAATTCATGCCTAATAACAAGACTAACCCTAAGTTAAAAATAATTAAATAAAAATTGACAGATTGACAAATACAACTTTTATACATTCGAAGATTACATAAGTTCCACAGTTACAGCCATTAGTTGAATTTCTCATAGTCGGTTTTTTCTAATGAGGTCCTTTAGATTTACTAGCACCTGGAGTTCTTCTATTTTTTCAGTCCCTCTTAGAGCTTCTATAAGCTTGATTTATTCATCTAATGTGTAACCATTGAGGTAAGCAACTCTGAATCTTGAGAATCTGCCAACTTGTATGTTCGGAAAATGTCCATCCTTTGATATTCTACTCAACCCCCTTGACTTGAGTTTACTTGACCTCTGCTCAAACATCTCTATCTCCTTATCATATTTTCTATCTCTTTCCTCCTTTTTAGCCTTCAGTCTTGCATATGTTTCATCCCTTTCCCTCAACCTTTTAGACAACACAACCTTCCACATTCTTGTACTTGAATCCTTATCCTTCATCAAGCTAATTAACCTCTTCAATTCTGTGGTTGAAAAAGTTTCCATTACTGTACTACTAAGCAAAATGAAGATGCCATCCATGTGGTAGATTCTAACTTCTGCTAAAGATACAACACAAACTTTGACAATTTCTTCAGATTGTTGTTAGAAAAAGTCATCATCTGTGATGCAAATAAGTAGAGGAAGACGGTCAGTTTGATTGAAACAGTTCCAAATGACCCAAGCACCAGCTTGCATTTTCTTTGGTTTTCTTCTAACAGTCTTGAAGTGAGTTATGGTTGGAGGCTTGAATGAAGGTAGATTTGTGATTTTCTTTAATGTAACATGGCTTGATCTAATTGGTATCTTAAGTAGGGTGTTTGCGGTTTGTTTATACAAGTATTTTGGCTTTTGAGGTAGGTTTGGTTGAGATAGTGTTTGTCTAGGCTTGGTGGTTTGAGTTGCGAGATTTGGATTTGTTGGACATTTTTCTTGACACCTTCTTCTCCACCCTTTCTCCTCCTTCTACTATCTTCTCCCATTTTCTTTTCATTAACTCTTCTTTTCTTCTACTTTGCGGCCAGTTGCTTTAGAAAATTGAATTGGATTTGATCGAGAAGGTTTTTACTCATCATTATTCTGCTCATCATCCTCCTTATCATCTGTTGTGTTTAATTGAGTAGTTGGCAACATGGTCTCATCATTCTGTAGGTATCTTCCCAGTACTTATCATCTCCTCATCTTCGGTTGTTTTTTTCTTCTTCCTCTTTAGGTTAGTTTCCAGTGTCATAATCAATCTTGTATTTGCCCTTACAAAATTTTTGGGAACTGTGAAGTATCTGCACTGTTTGGTTTATGGACAGATGTAGGCCACCCCCTTGCCGGGATATAGATAGGCTTCAGGAAAAGCAGCTATCTGAGCTTTCTTGAGTTTATTGAGCAATTGGGTGTCCTCTGGAATTACTGTATTGACTCTATCAATTATTACATACAGCTCAGATGCTCTCATGGTTTGAAGATTTGAGAGAGAGGCCTGTAGACACCTGTCCAAACCACATTCATTGACATTGGCTACTATCCTTTTCTCTAAAAAGTTGTCAACCTTTACAATCACCACTCTGAGAAAATTGATGTTGTTGGCTAAGGCTCTCTTGTAAGTGATGTAGTTGTTGTGAAGAGAGACGCTTAGTACAACCAATAGCTCATTGAATTCTTATCTTGACAGGGTCCTACTGTAGCTTTCTAGAGTCTGTCTTTACTAAGAGCTTGAGAAATTTTGATTTGAGTAGAGTTTTAGCCAGAGTGAGATGTAGATTTTCCAGCTTCCTTTGACTGTGTAGATTTTCCAGCTTCCTTGGATTGTTGAATTCTATCTTCTATCTCCCCCTTAGTCTTGATAGCAAGCAGAAGTAGCGGAGTTAGAATTTCTAGCCTCACAGCTTCAGGTAGAGCAGGTAGTAGAACATTCAAGGCACCCATAATAGCTCCTAGTAAGATAGAATTCCGTATTTTTAGATGTTTGTGAGAGTCTACTAGAATCCTGATATCATTTTGTTGACTCTACACTAGAGTAGTTAGAGCTGTGACCTGAGTTATGAGTGAGTCATTGGAGGCTTGCATATTGGAGACTTGTTGTTGAAGAGATTGGATTTGGAGGTTTATGGATGTGGAGATTGGATGTTGTGAGGCAGAAGCACCAAATGTAGCTTGAACAGATTCCTTGATCCCTCCATCAATAATGCCGAGGGTTCATATCTAGCTTGATGTAGTTGATCCAATTTGACCCTTGTATCATTGTTATTTATGATTTGATTTTGGACAACTTCATGCAGAGCTAGAAAGGATTTCTTTAAGTTCTTGATGCTCTGCTCCATGCTAGTGACATCAAACCTAGCCATTTTCTTAGCAAATTTGTTGAACTTTCTTTTGATTTCTACTTGAGTTGGCACAAGGTCATCCAATTTGTCTTTGACCAACCTCATAATTCTGTCTTGACGACTATTCAGAGTATATTATAGTGCTTTACCAATAACATGAAAAGCTTTGAGTTGTGCCTTGTAGACTTCTGCAATAGCATCATAAACTTCCTGTGGACTGAGATTCTTGACATTGCTTTTTAGTATTGTGATATACTCTTCTCTAAACCTAGCCAAAACATCATCCATTTCCAGGCTGAAATCCTTATATAGCCAAACATCCACATTTCCATCCTGCTCGGCTTCATTTACAATCTTCTGTTGCTTCTTTTCAACATCTTCTTTGTAGGACAACAAGATTGTCTGATAATCCCGATTGGACATATCAATTGTAAGTAACTGTTGAGTAATGTTGGCAAGGCCAGAGAGTTGATCCACAAGGAGGTCATTTATTGAAATTGGCTGAGCTTGAGCATCCTGCAGCCACTGTGAGATGAGATGTGATGGTTGTTGTGTAGGGTTGGAGGTAGATGGTATATCTATTTGTTTTGAGGTATAGGGTTGTGAAGAGATAGGTAACCCTGTGATTAGAATCACAATTGAACTCGCAGTAGAGACTGTGGTTGTGACAGTGTGTTGTTGAGCAAGAATGGGAACCTCCATTGGAATTGGAGGGGATTTGACCTGGTTATTTTCATGTATCATGGCTCAAACCCTTGTTCTTCTTGCAAAGAACTGGCACCTGATGTGCTTGAATTGTCTCCCCAATTATTGGATCATTGACAGCCTAGCTTCAATTGCTAAAGCAATTTCTGTCAGGGTTTTGAGGGGAGTTGTTCATACGTGAGGAACCTCCAATTGAATTGGAGAGGATTTAGATATCTCCCCCTCAGAAGTACTACCCTCAAACCTTTCAATCTGTGAAGATTAATTTGCACATGAAGGTGCATTTGGTACTACCACAGGTCTTCAGTAAAAACTGATGAAGCCCCTATATTTTTGTTGGTGTCATCAAGGTCTAACCTGGCTTGTACCCTCTCACCAACTGAATGTGGTTCTTGGGTGGTGAACACAGTTTCTTGAACCTTGTCACTTGATTTTGGTGACACTTGAGAAGTGGGTTCAAGTGTCTCATTATATGAAAAAGAAATTTGGGGAATAAGAGTAGTGATTTGAGAATTTAGTGTTGGCAGATCCCCCTGAATAGATGAGGGAGCTTCAAATGATGTGCTTTCATTGTGTGTGCCATCCTTATTCCTTCTTTCATAAACTTGAATGTGTTCAAGTTGTGGTGCAGACTCTTTACAAGATGCACTAGAGATAGTGCTTTATTAAATAGAGACACCTTATTGAGAGGATGCCTCTAGACTCTGTTTTAATCCATCTTTTACAATTGTATCCTTTTGGGAGGATACAGAGGTAGCTAGTTGAGTGGCCAACTCAGTTTTCATAGTCTTCTTTGGTTTCTTGACCATGTTAGACTCTATTGATATTTGATCCTCACCACTCTCATTGATAATAGTTAAGGGTGCCTGCTTTCTCTTCTTTTTACTCATCTCGCCCTTTTGAGAAGATGAAGTGGTTGGGTCTTAGTTTGGGAAGGCCCCTGTTGGTGTTCATGTGTTTGTTCTTTCACAGGTACAGGAGCCATTACTGTACTAATTGTTACTGTAGACTTCATGTCAGGCATAGGGTAAGGGTAAGTCCTGTATCTCTCCAACATAAATGGAGTGATTCTAAGACTTACAGGTACCTTATTCCTATTTACAATTGCCTATTTTTGTTCTGTCTATACCATTAAGTAAATGAATGTCTTGAACTTTATGGTTTAAAGTTGACATTATAAACCTAGGAAAGAAAATTTCATTACCTCTTATGGCCAAAGGCATTGTGAGCCTTGTGCTTAGTTCCTGCAGAATTAAGAACCCCATATTTATGTGTCTGTTGTAAGTCATGGAGAACACCAGCTTCTGGACCACACTGAAGATATTGTCATACCCTGTCTTTCTGCAAGTGAAAGCCCTCACAATTGAGTCAAACAGGAATGACCATTCCCTCCTCAGATGCTTCTTATTCAACATAGCCAGGTTGATCTTCTCACTATAATTGATAAAGTCCATGAACTCAACTAGCTCTTCTTGAGTTGGGACCTCCACCATGTTGTCAATAGGAATACCCAAAGCCATGTTGATATCATTCTCATTGAATTCCACCCGCTGCCTTTGAATTGTGCAGTTTACCACCAAAGATGCAGCTTAATTCTTATGCATAACTGTCCTAATCACAGCTGAGTTCCATAAATCATTGAGAACATCCAGATACATAATTGGATTTGCAGTTAGAGAACCTGCAAAGAATGTCTCATAAAGGAACTTGATAAAGCTCTTGAAGCTACCAGGAGCTTGGTTGGCATCTGTGAATACAAGGTAGTTGGTGCCCTCCTTTGGGATAAATTCTCTAACAATGTTTGATGCCATTTCAAGTGTTTGAATTTGAGTAGGTAAGAGATTTGAAGAAGAAAGAGTTCGAAATGAGAGAGAACAGTTAGAATTTGGAAAAATTAGGTCACTTGAGATTTCGAAAGCGTAAAGAGGGGTTATGTCGAGATGTATGGGTATTTATAGAAAAAGTTATGTGACTTATCGAGAAGTAGAGATAAACGGTTGGGATTTGCTTATTGAGAAGTCACATGTAAGAATAGATACATATCGATATGTCACTTTCTTGACTCATGTCGAGAACTAAAAGGTGACTTATCGAGATTTCAAATAAATACCCAGTTTGTCTTGAATAGGCTGAATTTTTCCAACTATTATTTGAATAAATCAAAATAAAATTAGAATGGTTTTATATAAAAAGTATTTCACTAAAATAATTTATGGCATTAAATTATTTCAGTTCTGAGTTATCGAGAAGTCTAAGAATGATACTTGTAGAGAACTCTATCTAGAAGTCTCAAAGTGACTTATCGAGATCTCTACAAGACTTATCGAGAAGTCAGAATGAAAATTGTCGAGAAGTCCTTCGAGAAGTCTAGAAAAAGACTTATTGAGTACTCTATCGAGAAGTCTCAAAATGACTTGTCGAGAAGTCACTTAGACTTATCGAGAACTTAGTTCTCTATATACTTTTGTTGTTTTTGATTATGTCTTATGCTAATTTTACATATTGAAAATGTAAATTAACAGGTAAACAGTTTTCTTAGAATTTGAAATATTCCAAGCTGAATTTTCAATTTTGAAAAAAAATATACAGAGATTTATGAAATATTTATAACTCATATTCCAGTTAATTTCCGATTAAATTAAATCAATTTTGATTCACTAGAAATTAATCTGATGCAACACATTAGCCGAGTTTTTGCCTTTAGGATGAAGAATTTAACATTCTAATTTCACCAACAAATCTAGTGAAAGTTTCTTCATCCAAAGGTTTAGTGAACATGTCAGCTAATTATTTTTTCTGTTAAAACAAAAATAAGCTCAATAGTACCATTTGCAGCATATTCTCTAATAAAATGGTACCTTACATCAATGTGCTTTGTTCTATAATGATTTAATGGATTAGCAACAATAGATATAGCACTGGTATTGTACATAATTGGAATTTTGTGTAACATTAGGCCATGGTCCATTAGCTGATTTCTAATCCAAAGCACTTGAGCATAAGCAGCTATGTATTCAGCCTCAGCTGTGGAAGTTGACACAGATTGTTGTTTCTTACTATACAAGGATACAAGTCTTTGTCCAAAAAATTGACAGCTTCCACTAGTGATCTTCTTGTCAACCGTGCATCCATCAAAATCTGCATATGTGTGTCTAACAACTTCAAATCCAGTTCCCTTAGGATACTATAATCCCAAGTTTGGAGTTCCCTTTAAGTATTTGAAAATTCTCTTCACAGCCATTAAATGTGATTCCTTTGGATTGGCTTGAAATCTTGCATAAAGACATGTAACAAACTTAATGTTTGGTCTACTAGCAGTCAAATACAACAAAGATCCAATAATTGCTCTATAACCTGAAATGTCTACACTTTTTCCTTTCATATCTTCATCCAACTTAGTAGTTGTAAAAATAGGTGTTGATGCAGGTGAACAATCAACCATTCCAAATTTCTTCATTAAATCTTTAACATACTTGGTTTGGCTGATGAAGATTCCATCACTTATTTGACTAACTTGAAGTCCAAGAAAGTAACTTAATTCTCCCATCATGCTCATTTCATATTCACTCTGCATGAGTCTTGAGAATCTTTGACATAATTTTCATTAGTAGAACCAAAAATGATATCATCCACATAGATTTGAACTAGGATCATATCACCACCATGCTGCTTGTAGAATAGAGTCTTGTCAATTGTTCATATCCATGTTTAAGTAAAAATTCTGATAGTATGTCATGCCAAGCTCTAGGTGCTTGCTTTAATCCATAGAGAGCCTTGAGTAGTTGGTAGACAAAATATGGAAATTCCGGATCTTCAAAGCCAGGTGGCTGTTGCACATAAACCTCCTCTTCCAACTCACCATTTAGGAATGTACTATTTATATCCATTTGATACACTTTAAAATTTGAGTGTACATCAAATGTAAGAAATATCCTTATTGCTTCTAGTCTTATAACTGGTGCAAAAGTTTCATCATAATCAATTTCTTCTTCCTGTGAGTAGCCTTTTGGAACCAACCTTGCTTCGTTTCTTGTTACAATTCCATTTTCATCCATTTTGTTCCTATACACCCAGTTTGTTCCAATTATAAGTCTGTTATTTGGTAAAGGAACCAACTTTCAAACTTTGTTTCTTTCAAACTAATTTATCTATTCTTGTATAGCAAATATCTAGTCAGGATCAAGTAGACCTTCCTCAATTTTATTAGGCTCAATTTATGAAAGAAAGCATGCATGTAGACATTCATTAGCAGTCGTACTCCAAGTCCTTACTCCAACATTTGGTTCACCAATAATTGCTTCTCTTGTGTAACACCTATCCCATTTTCTGGTGTGAGTTTGTTGACTTAAATTTTCTGCATTTTCTTCATCATTGGCATGAATTGCAGAACTTTGTACTCTTTCTCCCCCCTGAGTTTGTGCCATCAAATTCAAGTGTGTGAGATGAACTTCCATTCTCAGGATTCACTTGTTCAGTTGACTCTTCATTCATTATGTTTCTTGTGTTGACTTCAGCTTCATCTTCAGAATCACTATCAATGTTGAGATTTTCAAACTTAAGGGCTTCATTTTCATCAAGGCATTCCAAGCCTGGACACTTGTCTTCATCAAAAGTCACATATGTGCTTTCCATAAAAATTTTTTGTTCAATCACATAGACTTTGTAGGCAGTTCTCTCCAGTGAATATCCCAGAAAAATTCTTTCAAAAACTTTAGAGTCAAATTTTTCCACATATTCAGAGTTGTCTTTTAGAACATAACACTTACTTCCAAACACATGCAGATGCTTTACAGTAGACTTACTTTTTGATATGTTTGAGTAGGGTGATTTTCCAAGATTTTTGTTGATGAGATATTTATTTTGAGTGTAGCATGCAATGTTGACAGCTTCTTCCCAAAAGCTTGTTGGCCAATTGGCATCTTGCAGCATTGTTCTAGCAGCCTCAACCAAAGTTCCGTTCTTTCTTTCAACTACCCCATTTTGTTGAGGTGTTCTAGATGCTGAGAATTCTTGAACAATACCCTTGTCTTTGCAAAATTCAGTAAAGATTGCATTTCTGAATTTTATGCCATTGTTATTCCTCAATCTCTTCAAACAATTTAGATCTTCATCCTGCTTCTCAATCTTCTTGATGTGCTCAATAATGATGTGTGGAGTTTCATCCTTAGAATGCATAAACTCTACCCATGTGTACTTTGAGTAGTCATCCACCATCACAAGTGCATATTTTTTCCTTGAAATTGATAAGACATTAACTGGTCCAAACAGGCCCATGTGAATAAATTGCAAAGGTGCACTTATAGAATTCACAGCTTTGCTTTTGTGACTAGACCTTTTAATTTTGCCTTTTTGACAAGCCTCACAAACTTCATTTTGAGAAAACTCCAGATTTGGCATGTCTCTCACTAACTCCTTTTTCACCAGGGTATTGATAACTTTGTAATTCAGGTGATAGAGCTTTTTGTACCATAGCTTGCTTTGCTCAACAGATGCCTTGGCGTAGAAGTAACATATTCCATCCTTATTTGCTGAGAATAAGTCTGCAATAAACAAGCTTCCCTTTTTTGCTCCTTTCAAAGCAACTTCACCAGTCTTCTTGCTGATAATTGAGCATTCTCCTTTGTCAAATGAAATCTTGAATCCTCTATTTGTGAATTGACTAACACTCGGGAGATTCACCTCAAGACCAGCTATCAGTGCTACATCTTCAATGACAATATTTTTAAAAACTAAATGGTCATATCACATTGTGAATCCTTTGATGTTGTCTTCAAAGATCACCAATGGGTCATCCATCTCCTCAAATTGTGATAGCAGGGCTTTATCACCTGTCATATGCCTGGAGCATCCACTTTCGATGATCCATATGACCTTTTTCACTTTGACCTGTACACAATGAGGATTAAGTGTGTTTATCAACCCAAGCAGTGTTGGGTACTTTCTTCTTGTTAACAGAATGTGCAGAAGTAGAATTTGATAATTCAGAAAGAATAGTGTTAGAATTTTGATTTGCAATTCCCTTCTTGGTTATAGACCCAGTTTTTGCCTCTTTGAGATTCATTTTCGGTCTATAACAACTTGTCATTACTTTCATATTGCAAGGAATACAATCAAATTTGTCACAGAAGGAATAAGGGTCTTCATTCTTTGCTTCATTGTACTTGTATGCTCCCACTTTTGGCTCACTAACAGCCTTTTTACTAAGGTGAGTTAGATGACTTGTAGAGCCACACTTTTGACATTTTTTCCTGGGAGCATCTGCAACAAATGCAAAGTTGTTTCTCTTGTTCACTCCAATTTTCCCATTCCTGTTCTTCTTTTTCCTTCCTACATTCTCAGTCTTGATTTCCTTGATTGGATTCTTATAATCTTGATCTACCATGTTTTTTTTTCAGTTTTGGGAGTTGGAGTTGTTTCTATGCTTTTCTTCTCATTGTCTTCATCTGCAATCTCTTGCTTGATGACCAACTCAATTTTACTGAAATTGACCTCATATGCCTTGAACATAGGTGCATCAACTTTTCTCAGCATAACTGAGACATCTTGTTTTGCAATTGCCTTTCCTTTTCCATCTTTATTTTTCTTGTTGTTGTTCAAGGCATCATAGTCCAAACCATTAGCTATGTTAGCACATGGTTTGTTCTTCTCATGATATTGTCCAACCAACTCAGATGCATTTCTGAATGACTTCAATTCCCTCAACACTGCTTCAATTTCACTAGCACACTTTAGCTTGTTCTTCAAATATTCATTTTCTTGCTTGACAGTTTCAAGCTCAACAAGCTGCAGATCCAATTCTTGCTCTTCAATCTCAAGCTTCTCATTTATCTTTGACAACATACTCACTTCCTCAGTAGCTTCCACCATGCTTGTGTAGATATGAAACATCTCTACACTCATTTTTTCAACAGTTTCTTTATATTGACTTGCATCTAAATCAATAGTGGTTAGAGTTGGTACCTCTGATTTTGAAGTGAATGATTCTCCATGCTCAAGAGCCATGAAAGCATAATTTCCAAATTCTTCTTTTTCATCATCTTCATCAGTGTCATCCCAACTCTTTCCTTCAATAATATAAGCTTTTCCATGTTGTTTCTTCAAGAGATCTTCATACTTTGCTTTATCCTTTTTCATTTTCTTTGGCTTCCTACACTCAGTAGTAAAGTGACCCAACTCATCACAGTTGAAGTACCTTATCTTTGATCTTTCAATAGATTCAGTCTTGTAGCCACCATTGCTAGCTGATTTTTACTGAGCTTTTTGGTTTCCAATTGTTGCTGTTGGAAGACTATCCCTAATTTTTGAAGAATCTTGGCTTTTTGACCCTAATGTTAGAAAATTTTATAGCAAGGTATGCCATAGATTGGTCCATCTTATCTAGCTCATCAAGGATATAGTACTCATCTTCCTCTAGCTCCAAAATAACTTGTTTTTTGGGTCCTTTGTTCTTTTGCTCCACAGTTTGCACGACTAGAGTTTGTGCATCTTGTTCATCTTCACTTGCTTCACTGTCATTGACAACCAAGGCACTAGATCCATCAACTACATGTTCTTGGTTTTACCTTAATGATTTTTTTTATAACATTTCAAGTTCATATGTCTTCAAGATTCCATACAACACCTCCAATTTCATTATGCTCAAGTCCCTTCCTTCTCTTATGGCTGATATCTTTTGTTCAAGGTGGTCAGGAAGAGATAACAAGAACTTTAGGTTCACCTCCTCAGCTTCATAATACTTATCATGAAATTGCAAGTCATTTTTCAATTTGTTAAACCTTTCAAAAACTTCAGTAATTCCTTCTTTAGGCTTTGCCAGAAAACCTTCATACTGAGACACCAATATCCTCCTTTGATTTGACCTAAGTTCCTCTGTTCCCTCACACAGAATCTCTATTTTCTCCCATATCTGTTTGGCTGTGTCATATTTTACAATGTTGTTGTACATCACATTGTCAAGTGGCTCTATCAGAATTAATTGCAAGCCACTATCCAGAAAGACTTTCTCTTTTTCAGTTTCAGTGTATTTTGAGGGGTCTTTAGGGATATAATGAGATGGGATGACCATGTCTCCATCCGTAGATTCCTCAACCCTTTCTATGGGAGTGAAATGGCCATTCTTGAGAATCTGGATATATAATGGGTTGGTCATCCTTATAAACAACATCATCTTCTTTTTCCCTAGTGTATAGTTGGCTCTGTCAAAGGCTGGTATCTTGATGCTACTTAACTTCTGTGCACTTATACTTCCAAGATCTTTATCTGTTTGCTTTCAGATTTTCCTCTGATACCGCTTGTTAGCTATTGAGTACAACACAGATGGTGTGAATGTGCTTTCTTGATTTTTAGCCTCTTTAAAACTTGTTTGGATATGGTGAACAAAACATTTTATAATTGTAGAGATATTGTGTAAGCAGAATTAAAATAACAAGCACAATAAACACAATATTTCAAAACTCACTTAATTTATATTAATTAAGTTTATCTGCTACAAATTATGTGTTCTTAAAAATAATAAGAACTCAGCTTCTTTCTTGAGAGAGTACAAGAAAATTTAGATCTGTTTTGTTACAACTAAAAATAAAGAACCAGTGTTTACTTTATAGATTTAGTAAACACAGGTTTACACAACATGCAATAAGATGTACTAAACCCTTTTCTAAGCTATATCTGAATCTTTTTATTTTTTGCTTAATAAATCTTTGCAAATCTTTTAAGCCTGTGACCATCCTTTGTCAGTTAATCTTGGCCTTTGATCTTGCACTCTTCAAGCTGCTTTTGTAGACTTTCCAATCTAAGTGAATAGATCGTTTATTGATTAATAATCTTGAATTTTTTACTTGTCTGTATTACTGTATTTGAGGTTCATATCGAGATTTCCGGTTTATTGTATAGAGAAGTAACATCTCGATAAGTATAATGACTTATCGAGATTTTTGAGCTCTATATAACTGTATTTGACTTGTCGAGGTCTCTGAGTTACCTATACGTGTACTTGACTTGTCGAGGTCTATAAATCTCTACATGTAGAAATAACTTGTCGATATCTCTGAGATCTCTATATACATATTTTGATTTATCGATATATCTGAGATCTCTATATGAGAAATTGACTTATCGATATCTCTAATTCTTCAAATCTTCATTTGACTTGTCGATATCTCCGAGTTCTCTACATGCAAAAATGACTTGTCGATATCTCCAGTTCTCTACATCTTCATTCTACTTGTCGATATCTCTGACACTTTTCTATAAGCCATTTTGGACTTCTCGATAAGTCATTCTGGACTTGTCGAATAACTTCTTGATAAGTCATATGACTTATCGATGTCTTGACTTAGAATATTTTTCTTATATAGAATAACTTTGTTCAACTCTAAACTTCTACTTTTTTCTCTGAGACATGATCATGGTTTGATCTTTTTCTAGAGTTAATTCCTTAGTTTGAATCTGTTCACAGAAAAAAAAATCAGTCTAATCTTCTAACCGTTTTTACAGATTCAATAAATACAATACAAAATATGAAATTGATTATCAAACAACTTAATCTTAGGTTTTCAATGTGACTTAATCTTGTTATTGTAGAGACATGTCTTGCACAATATTTTGCATAAAAAAAGGAAGAAACGGAGGGTAATTAAACAATATTTTGATATTTGATTATAAAGGACATTTTCTGAATATATAAAATAAAAATTCATGAAGACAGTTAGTAAATGCACATGCATGCTAATAGGGGAAACATCATACTTTAGCAGGATATTTATTATGCAAATGAGTACGGACGTGCTCTGATAATGCTAGTGAATTACATAATATTACCGGCGTATAAATATATAAACGATTACAAAATTGTTCTTCAATAATCCACTCTGTCTCTTCCGTCATCAGATCAGATCTGGATCACTACCACCACCACATTGTTACCCCTGACGAGATTGGTTGCGCCCGCAGCTCCTCAAACTATATGATTCAGCTTCATCTACGAGTATGATGCATCAAGCCATGAAAATGACATCATAATTTACGGTCAGCATGTGTCATTATGTAACAAAAATATCATTATTTATCTTCATATTTATATTTGACGGATCAAAGTTTAGTATTAGAGTTTATCTATTATCATATGTTATCTCTGATTACTTTCGTTAATTTTATATAAAAATAAGGTAAATTTGTTATTAGGCCGCTAAAATTTTGATCAAGGACATGGCCAAATTTATTGTAAAAGAATTTTTAGAAACCAGGTGACAACTTCATAATAATTCTCATAACATAAAAGAAAGGTGTGTACACATACATGCGCACAGTTTTTACATTTTCGTAAAGAAAGGGCATAAAACACCCAACAGGAACACAAGAAAACAAATCCCAACTCTCTTTCTTTATTCTCTCTTCAATTACAATAATATATACTTACAAAGTTACAATACATACATAATATAGATATATCTATTTGCCTTGTGATTTGGGTATTCGCCGGCGATCACATTTTCCGATTGTCTGTTTTTCTTGATCTCCGGTGAGCTCAGGTAAGAATAAAAATACCACCTTTACCCTTTTACTTATAACAATCTGTATCTATAAATTTTCTTAAATTAAGGGCTGTTTTCAAAATTTAAAATTTCTGGGTTTAGATCTGTGGATTATGAGGTTTGAGTGTATGGAATCTTGAATTGTTAGAATTGATAAGTGTGTGAGAATTTGCATGCAATTTGATTGTAATTTGAATGTTTTTGTAGTATATTGAATGGGAATTATGAATTGTAATTGCATTGTTGGTGATGTTGTGATGGTGAATTTTAGGTGAAATTTCGAAAAATCTTGGAGTTTAGGAGTTTAGGGTAGGTGAGGTTTGGTTAAAATGGAGGAGGGTATGGGATCTGAGGTGATAAAGAAGAGAAGCTCGTCGGGTTGTTTGATTATTAAGAAAAAGGTGAATGGAGTGTCGAGTTTTGGTGGTGAGAGGTCGAAGAAGGGGTTTGAGTCGAGGAGTGAAAATAAGAGGTCTAGGCTGGTTCTTACGGATTCGGGGTCGAGTGAGGATGTTGAGCCGGTGAGGAGGAGAGTGAGGGAGGATATTATTTATGAGAGGAGGAGAAGTGGGATTGAAGAGAGTAGGATGTTGGGGTTTGAGAGGAAGAGAGGCGGGATTGACGTTTTTGAGTTTGATGAGTATGAAGGGTTTGATGGTAAGAGGATGAGAATGGATCATATGGATGATAGGTTGAAGTTAGTTGGACGGAGTGGGGATTATGAGGGTTTCGAGAGTGGGTCTAGTAGAAATGTTGGTTTTGATGGGAGAAAAGGTAGCTTGTCAGGTGGAAGGAGTAGAGGGCCTCATTACAGTGGTAAGAGTAGGTATGAGGAAGAGGATGACGATGATGATGAATTGCATCTACCGAATTCTACTTTTAGTGAGAAGCGTCGCGAAGCACCCACTGAGTCTCTAAGGGTGCAAGGGAAAAATGGTGTATTGAAGGTGATGGTAAATAAAAAGCAGCAGGGTTTTCCTGTTAAAGGTCTTGATTACCCAAGAGCTGATGAGAGAATGAGTTCTAGGTCTGAAGCCGCTGTCAAGAAGAATAAAGTGATACGACCTTCATTTTACTCGGATTCAAAAAGACCAGAAAAACCAGTTTCGTTTAAGACCGAGAAAAGCTATGTGAACTCACGAAAAGCATCACCAATTCTGAGCAGTAAGGCTGAAGATTTCGACTCAAACGACAGTGAAAATTCACTTAAACAGGAAACAAGTAAGCAAGCTCAGAGGTCCCAGAAAGTATTTGATAATGACTGTAAGAAAAGCACACAAACTGAAATTTTGACTCCACCTAGAGGAGGAAAGGAAAGCAAAGTCAAGCGTGGTAATGGCACTGAGAAGCAATTATTGCGGGAAAAGATAAGGAGTATGCTTCTTGATCGTGGTTGGAAAATTGATTATAGACCAAGAAGAAACAGAGACTACCTAGATGCAGTTTATATTAACCCTGCTGGAACTGCTTACTGGTCTATTATCAAGGCTTATGATGCACTTCAGAAGCAATTAGAAGAAGAGGAAAATAATGTTAAACCTTGTGATGAATCTACTTCGTTTACTCCTTTACCAGAAGAGATAATCAGTAAATTGACAAGGCAAACACGTAAGAAGATTGAGCGGGAATTAAAAAAGAAGAAGAGAGATGCTGTTTGCAGTAGAAGTTCCAAGGAAATTACCAGGAGAGAATCTGCCAACTGCACAGACAGTGAACAGCAGGAAGAGAAACTTAGCTATAATAGGAAACCCAATCACAAGTCGCTAAGAGGCAGATTGCATGAAGAAGATCATTTGAGTGGAAATGATTCAAGTGATAATTTGTACCAGGTAAAGGCAAAAAAAGACACAGTGGAAAGACAATCTGCCACGAACTCTCATATTATACAGGGAAGAAAGAGTAGGAAAATTGGCAGATGTACATTGTTGGTTCGTGGTTCTGACAATGGCCTGAATTCAGAAGCTGGTGGCTATGTTCCCTATACCGGAAAGCGAACCATATTGTCTTGGTTAGTTGATTCTGGAATTGTTCAAACAGGCGAGAAAGTGCAATATATGAATGGTCGGAAGACAAAAGTGATGCTAGAAGGTTGGATCACGAAAGATGGGATCCATTGTGGTTGCTGTAGCAAAATTCTTACCATTTCAAAGTTCGAGATTCATGCAGGAAGCAAACAGCGTCAACCTTTTTTAAATATGTATGTGGAATCTGGAATTTCTCTTATGCAATGCCAAATAGATGCATGGAACAAACAAAAGGAATCAGAACGAGAAGCTTTTCACAGTGTAGATGTTGATGGTGATCCAAATGATGATACCTGTGGGCTATGTGGTGATGGTGGGGATCTGATCTGTTGTGATGGTTGTCCATCAACGTTTCACCAGAGCTGCTTGGATATCGAGGTATATACATAAACAATTACATATATGTATAGTGCATGTTTGTCATCTCTAATAATGGCACTGCATACCCACATTTGCAAAAACATATCAAGTTGCCCTCAAAATTAAATGTCTATTACTGTTAAAAGTATATTGCCTATATTGAATGCTTAAACTGACCTGGATATTGTTCCAACATCAATTCCATTGTTGTCATCTGTATGGTTAAAATTTAAGATTTCAAAAACATTGTTTTTTCCTTTTGTGTTGTCATTTAAGGCACACAGGAGACAATTATAGTAATAGTCATTCGTTTTTTGTGGGTTGGGGCCTTAGAAATTGTCAATTTGTATACACACACACACACACGAATGAGAGAGATAAATAGATAGAAAGAGAGAGAGGGAGAGGGAGAGGGAGGGTCACGCTCTAGTGAGAACATATATTAGCCTGAGAACAGTGAGAACAGTATTTTTCTGCTGTAGAACAAATATAACATTGAAAATATGAAAAACATGCGAAACAGTTGTTCTGCACTTTCAAAATAGTGCGGAACAGTTCTTCTGCACTTTCAAAATAGTGCAGAACAATTGTTCTCACACAAAAAATGTTCTCACTTGAATCATGCCGTATATATTGATATCGATATTTAAAGTCAGATATGCAGTGGCTACCGTAATCACATTTCGAACAGCAATTGATGTTGTGTAAGAACTTATAAACTTGAACCCTTTCCCAAACTGATGAAGAAAGGTCAAATAGTGTGAAGCTTGGATTCTCTATTATTTTAAACGTTACTAATCAACAAAGTCTACATCTACAGAAAGAGAAGGTAATGCTAATTCAACTTGGACCAGGATTCCAGTTCTTAGCACACAAGGAACCTATTTTTTGAGTAACTAATTGTGTGAGACATATATTTAGGAACTGAACTTGTAATTAATGCGGTACCACCTAGTGTAGCTCCTTATTAATGTATTTTGTAAGGGCAAGGCCTGAAGGTTGTGTACATTGGGACCTTCCCCTGCTCCGGGGAGGGAGCATGGTTATGAGCTTTGAAGCTTTGACTAATGTCTCCTCCCCAACTCTCGTCCTTCAGGCCGAAAATTTAAAACTCCACTATGGTAAAACATTCACTTCTTAATGCACAAACACAAAATAAAGATCCAGGAGAAGTAGGACAAAGTTCAAATCAGCAGCAATTAGGCTGTTCTTTGGCAGAAGGGAAACTGGTGCCTGACTAGGACATGCAACTGCAAGCTTCTTTCTGGGACTCCGGGCTTTAGGTTTTTGCTGGTGTAGTGCCCTTTGTTTATTTAATAAACACATGATATCTATGATTCCAGATATAACTACACATGCCTAGTACCAAAAGACCGGCCTCCATGGTCCCAGTTCCCATAATTTAGTTCCAGTTTCCATAATTAATATATTACAAAATACAAACCTAACTTGATTGTAAATTTCAAAGACTGGCCTCCATGATTCCAGTTGCCGTAATTTGTTACAACTTACAAGTATCTATCACATACCTACCGAGTATGTTGCAAGGATTATATTTAACAAACTTACATTGTCTAGCTGTTGAGCTTGGTAATCTCGAACAAGTTAATTGAGGGGGTAGGATATAGATGTAGATATTCAGACTTAAATGTAGTCATCGCGGATGTATTTTCGAGCCTGATTTCGAGGCCATATTCCTAAGAACTCTCCGTGCCTGGTTTTTGAGGTCTTTTAGTCCTATCTGTCCCAGGTCTGATCAGGGTGGTCTTTGCACATTTCTCAAACTTATAAAACAGTGGGTTGTCATCAGGTGGGCCATGCCTAAGGCTGGGATCTTTGAGGCTCTTCAAGGCTCTTCGAATGGTGTGATTAAGTCCTCGAATGAGCTAAATTAACGAGGATGAATTCTAAATATAATGCACTTGTCTAGTTACTAAGCCCATTAGTAATTTTTCTGTTTTTCACTTCTGAGAAATAATTATATTTTATATTTGAAGTACTTGTATCTTTATTTCCACTGCAGATGCTCCCCGCAGGTGATTGGCATTGTCCAAATTGTACATGTAAATTTTGTGGGTTTGCTGGTCGGAGTAATGCTAAAGCAGATGATAGAACCGACAGCTCACTTCTTTTGTGTAGCCTTTGTGAGAAAAAATGTAATCATCTGTATTAATCTTTTGAAAATTCAATCAAAGTGCATATTTGATTTTTCATTTTGTCCGCTGTTTTTTGAAATTATAATTTGAAATTTACTGAAAGTGTGCTTTTTCCTTCCTAGACCATCCGTTGTGCAGTCAGGATGAGGTTAACTCAGGAGATAGAGCCAATTCGTTTTGTGGGAAGAACTGCCAAGAGGTATCTCATTTGACAAATTACTGGTATCTTTTAATATTTAATTGTTTAGGCGAAGCTATTTTAGATTGACTGATAATTCATGGTTGGTTACTTGTTAATGAAGGATTACTATTTTGTGTTTTCTGTGCTTACTTTGCCAATTCCATTTTGATAAGTTGGTTTCCGTAACACAGATGCTAGATTTCTTACCCGCTTCAAGCAATAGACCCAAATAGATCACCTGAATTATGTGATTTATTGGCCGGAACCAGAAAATTTCCAAAATTTAAATTAAATCAGGTCTATGTTAGCAGTATAAGCTCTGAGAAAAAGACCCCCTTTGTGTGTTGAGCTTAACTGGAAACTGGGTTCCTGTTAAATATGTTATACCGTGGTGTGCCCCTTTTAGCAATGCGTATCTTAGTCCTCGAAACTCATATTGGTCAATCACTGTAGAAATCGAACCTAATTTCAGACTAAGTTATAAGGGAAGGATGAATCATTGTATTTACATCAATGTTTTCTTAAAAGGTTGTCACTATACAGTAAATACTATGTTATTATTTAATGTAGTGAACCAGTTTTATTTATTTATTTTTTGCACTCCGCTGTTTGGAAACTTATGCTATCTGGTGCATGTGCTGCATATGGATAAACTGGAACTGATTATGATATATTCTGTACAGATCTTTTCACATTTGCAGAAGCTACTTGGGGTCAGACATGAGTTAGAATCCGGATTTTCATGGTCTTTAGTTCATCGGATGAATCCGGCCTTGGAAAGTTTGCATCTTGGATTTCCTCAACGGGTAGAATGCAATTCTAAGCTTGCAGTTGCACTGTCTGTTATGGATGAGTGTTTCCTGCCCATTGTTGACAGGAGAAGTGGGATTAATTTAATTCATAATGTTCTCTACAACTGTGGGTAAGCTTTTGCGAAATATATTTTGTTTAATGAAGTGCAGTTTATGAATTAGTCAACTCTATGACTTGTACAAAGGATGATGATCCTCTGTCTCCTTTATGTGTGGCTGCTTAACCATTTAATTGAATCGAAACCCATGTGTTATAGTGAATTATAGTTCTTGTTATAATATGTTTCAGTAAAAAATGAGTCATGATGAAAAAGGTTAAGCTCATAGATTGCTTAATATTTTTGCAGTTCAAACTTTACTCGCTTGAGCTATAGCGCCTTTTACACAGCTATTTTGGAGAAGGGCGATGAAATAATCAGTGCTGCGTCTATCAGGTACATGTCTCAAAAATTAAAATTGTTCCCATTTCAATTACATGCACACACAAAAAAGAATGTTCTTCCATATTGCTTGGATTCCAAGTTGATTTAATTTACAATAGTTGTATATGATTGAGAGTAGAGATGAGATTAGAGTGAGATACGTGGTGGAAAAGATCCATTTTTAGACTTCAACATAATAGCAAAACTACAACAACTCGGTATTTTAGGCATAAAGTTGAACATTGACTCAAATTTGACTTAAATGACTACTAGACTTCCATTCTATTTCTTCTTTAGATTTCAGATACACTACTAATACAATTCTTATAACTTTTGAATGATATTCCTATTTTCAGGCATAAAGTGCTTTCCTGAGCATAAATCTTTGCAATAACTATCAGTTCTTTTTTTTGAGGGATTATCATTTTTTATTTAAATATTAGAAGAGAGGATGACGACGAAAATTGAAGAAGGGCATGCCTAAACTTTCATTTTTTCTTGCAAGGCATAAAATCACATAAGAGTATTCCAAGCTCGTTTTGTCTTAAAGCTACTTGTAAGGTCTTGCTTCACTTGGTTCTTACATATATTCTGTGTTGCTGTACCTTCAACATCAACTCGCAGCATATAAATTCTTTGGGAGCTAATAGTGTAGCTAATCTTGATTAGTTTTCCCATCCTAAAGAAGTTTCATCTAAACTTATACATATATAAAAAAATGTAGTAATTAATCTGAACTGAATTATTTGAAGTTTAGCCTCCGGAATGTCTTGAAGTCATTATGTTGAGCTAAAATGTTGATTTATTAGCATATGTAAGGTGTAAGTTCATGATTTTACCCTACTTCTGAGTAATCCTATTCTTCTCTATTAAAGCGAGTCATTTTAATTGTTGCAGACATAGATGAATATATGTTATTTATCTGTACACTCTGCAGATTACTCTAATGAATTTGTTTATTACATTGTAGGATCCGTGGTACGCAACTAGCTGAAATGCCATTTATTGGAACCCGCCATATCTATAGACGTCAAGGGATGTGTCATCAATTGTTATCAGCTATCGAATTGGTATGAAGATAAGTATTTGTGATATTTAGTATTGCATATCTGTCGGGTTAATAAGCTGAATCATAATTGAAGTGACCCTCAACTTGCAACTGGGTAACCGGGTAATTGAACTCAAAAAAGTTTGTGAACTAATATAAAGTTATAAACTGCACTTAGGTCATTAAAAAAAACTTGCATGACCGTCAAGTATGATCGACTTTTAATGGAAAACATTGTTTGTTTCCAATCCGCAAACACACACATAAGATAACATGTATGAAAAACCTTAAACCCACTCCATTACTCATAAGTCATAACCCATTGATTCCAACCATAAACCCATTCTTCCTTCAGACATATCAATATCATAGACACATACATACACACCAATTAACATCAACGTCAAATACCTTGTATCAATACTAACATCAATAGCAGATGTGCAATCGACCCAATCAGAATAAGAGATTATATTGATGGTAAATGATAGTAACCTGGGCACAAAAAATTGATAATACGGTTGTGGTATTGAGATGTGTATGAAGGTGTAGCTGCAATTAATTTTGATTAGCCAGAGTATCAAATTTAGGTGGTGATGGAAGGGGGTGATTCTAGCCTCCCCATGTGAGATATTTTCTTTAATTTTTGTCAAATCTTGAATACTTGATTTGGGGATATAGCTAAGGCCGACCTTGAACAAGCAGCAAGAAGATAAATTATGATAATTTAGGTTGAAATTGGAGTACATGTTGAGATTCTTAGAAGGTGAAAACAATATCAAGGAGATGATGGTAGATGAATGAGTGACCAGATTGATTGGAGAATAAAACGGCGGGGGGGGGTGTTAATCATGTTAGGATTGGGTTTGACACATATGCATGCCATTTCAGCTTTCTGTTTAGCCCGTTAAGAGGATAAATGGCGGTTATGTAACTGCAAGTTTGGACTAGTATAGTGAGTTGACTGCAAATTTTTTGAGTTAAATTATCCATTTGCAACTTAACAGTTAGTTCACTTATTATTTAGCCTATTTACCCCATATCTGTCTGATGAAGTGTTGTGAAATATGGACTAATTTTTAATATGAAACTGTGGTTGATCTGACTTGTATTTTCTGATGTTTAGTGGGTTTGTAATTATTTTATCTGTAAGTGTGCCACAGTCTACTACATTCCTGTGGTCTGTGCTCTCTTCAGCTCCCAGGGCTTCTGTTTTCCTTCTCCTGAGCTGTCGCAAGAAAAGATTCAGGAATAGGACACTGTTGTGGAGAACATGAATTTGACTGTTCTCTGTACAATTAGTATAGCATATAGTTACATGTATTTTTTTCTTCTAATTATTATGTAAAGTCCCATTAGATTAACTATTAAATTTGTCCTTATTAGGGGCATGTCATGTCATCGTGGTCTTGTCAATGGAGAACTAGCACTTTCGCTATTAGAGGCATGTCACGTTGTCACGATCTTGTCAACTGACAACTAGCACTCTCGCAGAGATATGAGTGCAACTCCTTGGTTGTAATTGTATAACTCACAAACTTAGATATTATGTAGTGCTAATGCTGTCATGTGGCTTGGATTAGTGTTGCACCATAGTTGATTCATGTTAGATGCCATTCTGCTATCAAATTTCTTGTGTGTTCTGTTAATATCATGTGTTACGATATGATTATAGGCTTGTCACTGACCATAGCATGTTTCTTGTTGGCCGTATATTGTGCGCCTTACTTTCATTTCTCTTTGTTTGCAGGCCCTCGGCACTCTTAAAGTTGAGAAATTGGTTATTCCGGCTATCAGTGAACACATGAATACATGGACCGAAAAATTTAATTTCAGTCCGCTTAAGAAAACTCACAAACAGGAAATAAGGTCGATGAATATGTTGGTGTTTCCTGGTACAGATATGTTACAGAAGCTACTGATAAAGAGGGAAATTACAGAGGGAAGCATAGCTAACAATCCAGGTGACAATATGTTCATCAAAATATCAAGTATTTTTCCCTTGAATTTTCTCATTACATATTTGGGCATGCTCTAAATTTCAGTTAACTTTATTTAAAAACTTTAGGCTCACAGTCTACTAAAGCAAATGAAGATAGTCCTACATGGCCCATGTTCGGTGCATCTGATACTGATTCATCTTCGAAGCACGATTTCAATACGAGCGAAGGCACTGACTTGCTGGAATTGACTGAGAGCAGTAGCAAAGCCACGGCATTGCTTTCTTCTTCACAAATCCCAACTGATCCTTCAAATGATATTCCTGCAATAAGGGGTTCTATAATTTCCCCCTGTGAACTTAAATATGAACCTGCTACTGAGACGACTTCTTTCATCAATTTAACAGCAGTTAACAATCTAGCTGAATCCCTCAGCCTCAAGTCCACAAGTCCCTCGAATGGACGTCCCAGTACTTTTGAGGCTCAGAAAGCTGAATTGGGTCAATCCATTAAAGATTATACTCAATCTTCGGTTGATGGTGTCATTACTCTTGAAGAGAAAGCAAAAGCAGCATCAGATGAATTAATTGGTGATTCTTTTCTTGAAACTTCTGATTGCAAAATCGAAGACGATGATGCAACTGTTATCCAGAATTCTGTATCTGTAAATGCTTCTGGTTCTCGTGGCACAAGTGAAAGTACACATGTTGAATCTGATACGAAAAATCACACTGCAGAGGATTCAGACAATACTTGTGAAGTCTATTTGAGTGACACTTTTGCTAACCCTTCCAAAAATTCTGTTGAGCAATTGTGTGCAAAGAATAAT
Source organism: Apium graveolens (assembly GCF_009905375.1). Classification (NCBI taxonomy): domain Eukaryota; kingdom Viridiplantae; phylum Streptophyta; class Magnoliopsida; order Apiales; family Apiaceae; genus Apium; species Apium graveolens. The sequence continues at coordinate 300,946,476 of NC_133651.1, forward strand.
GTTGGGGATGACACTTTACCTGGAAATTCTACCGTCGATATCGAAGAGAATGCAATAGCTATTCAGATTTCCGTACATGTACGTGATTGTGTTTCTCAAGTCACTAGTGGAAGTAGACATATCGATACTCATGTGAGTAATCACACTGCAGCTGACTTGACTGATACTTCTGAAGTCCATGTAAATGAAACTTCTATTAATCCCCACGAAGATGCTGCTGAGCAATTAACTACAAAGAATATTGTTAAGGATGAAACTTCACGTGAAACTTTTGCCAGTACAATCGAGGAGGATGCACCCGCTATTCTGAATTCCATACATGTACTTCATTCTGTTTCTCTTGGTGCACATGAAAGTACACACATTCATTTTGACATGACAAATAAGACTGCGTATAACTTGGACAAGAGTTGTGAAGTCCATGCGAATGAAACTTCTGTCAATTTCCTCAAGGATTCTGTGGAGCAGTTACCTCCGAAGGACATTGTTAGGAATGAAACTTTACGTGAAACTTTTGGCGGCACTATCAAAAAGGATACAATTGATATCCAGAATTCTTCATCTGTACACCATTCTGTATCTTTTGACATGACCGATCTCACTACAGTTGACTTGGACAGCAGTTGTGAAGTTCATCTAAATGACAAATTTGTCAGTGCCCCCAAGGATTTTGCTAAGGAGTTATCTTCAGAAGATATTGTTGAGGGTAACACTTTACGTGAAGCTTTTAGTGGCACTCCCAAAGAGGATTTAACCGTCATCCAGAATTCTGTATCTGTACTTGACTCTGTTTCTCTTGGAACATGTAGAAGTACGCACGTTGATTCTGACATGACTAATCTCACTGCAGTTGACTTGGACAATAGTTATGATATTAATGTGAATGACTCCTGTGGGAATTCCCACAAAGATTCTGCTGAGCAGTTATCTTCAATGGATTTAGTTCAAAATGAAACTTTGAATGAAGATTTTACCGGCACAATTAAGGAGGATGCTACTTCCATTCCGGATTCTGTACATGTAAACGATTCTATTTCTCTTGGCACATGTGAAAGTACACACATTGATTCTGACATGGCTAATCTCACTGCAGTTGACTTGGACAATAGTTGTGAAGTTAATGTGAAAGACTCCAATGTGAATTATTACAAGGATTCTGCTGATCAGTTATCTTCAGAGGATTTAGTTCGGGATGAAACTTTACTTGAATCTTTTAGCGGCATTGTCAAAGAGGATACAACTGCAATACAGAATTCTGTATTTGTACAGGATTCTGTTTCTCTAGGTGCATGTGAAAGTACACACAATGATTTTGACATGACTAATCTTAGTGCAGTTGAATTGGACAATTGTTTTGAAGTTAATGTGAATGACACTTCTGTTAGTTACCCCAAGGATGCTGTGGAGCAATTATCTGCAAAGGATAATGTCGAGGATGAAAGTTTGTGCGAAACTTCTGCCGGCAATATCGAAGAGGATCAAGCTGCTATACAGAATTCTGTATCTCTACAACTTTGTGGTTCTCGAGACACATTTGAAAATACGCATATTGATTTTGACACGAGTAAACACACTGCAGTTGACTTGCAGAAGACTTCTGAACTTGACTTGAATGACACTTTTGTTAATTCTCCCAAGAATGCTGTTGAGCAATTATCTACAGAGAATTCTGTCAAGGAAGATGTTACCGCAACCGAAATTATAACCCAGGACAATGGAGGCAATGTGGAGGACGGTGTTCATGTAGTAGAACAGAAAGCTGCTTGTGTCGAACCTGTGATGGATTCTTTCATCAAAACATTGCCGATAAATAATACTTCTCAAGCAGTTGGTGAAGACCCGTCAGAATTGAGTTCTGCAAGTGATGTGGTTGCTAATGAGAGGAAGGCAGGATTGAAAAACTCTGTTATAGGAGATGCCCAAGAAGTAGATGCGAAGATTGCTTCCATTGAGCTTAATGTTGATTCTGTTTGTTATACTCCTGTTACCAATAACACTTGCAAGGCCCTCAACGAGAATGGAACAGGATCAACTTCAGATGAGAGGACCAAAGATGTGAATTCTGAATCATTTTTATCAGATATGAAAAGCGATTCACATCTGATGGCTACAGAAGTTGCTTCAAACTCATCAGTTGGGGAATAATTTTGTAACTGGATGGAGAGATAAGTGGACATGCTAGTTTTGTTAAATTGTGTTGATGGTGGGCTTTATTCCATAATCATTACATGGCAAGCTCCGGTGCTGGTTGATGCGATGCAAGGAAGTTGGTCGACATTTGTATGGTTTGCAATATCCAGTCAAAGTAGTTGTCTTGGTGCATTACAAGGTGTGGCCCCAATCCTTCACTGTTTCCTGTAAAATTGTTATAGTTCATGGCGACGTCCATCCTTGTAGGTAGTGTTTAGACATATCTGCAATGTATGTATTGTGATAAAGATGAAATCGGAGTAAGTTAATAGAAAACCTCGTGCTATGGTTAAGCATTGAAGCTTATGAGATGTGACAAACAGACGAGTAATTTTGTAAATTTCCTTTGTGTATTGGTACCTGAATATCAGGTATCTAAATATAAGCAGTCCTGCAATCTCTCGAGTCTTGTATGCTTTCACCTAAATGAAGACGGGATATAACATAATTTGAGGTGCAATATTTAGTTTTATATAGATGAATGTATAAAGATTTGAAGGCTTGGTATATCTTAAGCATTCTACATTTTAACTTGTGCAAATTGGTTAGATTTATGATTAATTGTATAGTGCAATCCATTTGGTTTGGATCATTGTGATTTTGGTACCAATATTTTGAACAATTGCACTTACAAGTTTGGGCACACCGTTTCCGTCAATTTCTGACGTTACCATTAAATATGTCAGGGGTAAAATAGTAATTTTCCAATGTTTAATTACATTTTGACCATTGAAATTCAACAAAATTTTCATCTTAACCCATGAACATTTTTTTAACAGTTTCGACCTTCAATTATAAAAAATGTCCAATTTAACCCTTTTAATAAAAAAAATTATTCTACTTTGAAATATAATTGAATAAAAAATACAAAATACAAAATACGAAAAATAAAGATTATTTCATAAAAATTTAGAATGATTCGTCATATATTTTTAAATTATAATCATAAAAAATAAAATATAAACACAAAACTCTTTTTTATAATTTTTTATAGGGTATACGTTTTATCTAAGATTCGAGTCCTTATAATTCAATTTTTAATGAGGCTTACCATTTTGGAAAAAATCGTTTTATTATCTATCACTTTCGTTTTTACAAATTTTTAAAAAATATCATTTAGGGGGTTATTGTTATTGAAAACAAAAAAAAACAAATTTTCAAAACATAAAAGAATAAATTATATGTAACTATTCAAAATTTCGAAAATAAAATAAACTATATATTATTATCATCGAAAATATAAATTTTTCGTAAATAAACTATATATAAATATTATCATAAATAATTTTTTTTAATAAAATGGTTAAAATGTATATTTTTTTATAGTTAAAGGTCGAAATTGTTAAAAAAAATATTTAAGGGTTAAAATGAAAAATATGTTGAACTTTAATAATCAAAATGTAATTAAATATTGTCAAATTACTATTTTACGCCGAACCTATTTAACGGTAATGACAGAAATTTACATTTACACAAAGGGTGCAAAGTGCAGCCCCCAAATTTGTCTGGAGTGTGAAATGCAATTATTCAAATAATTGATATCAAAATGACAATGTTTCAAACCAAAGAATGTACTAACAAAATCCTTACAAATAAGAGATAAAAACACTTTCTTGAATGAATAACAAATAAAAGACCGTGCAAGTCACAACTCATAATTTTCACAAACTTTTCAAAGCACCCTTACAAGTAGAGGTGGCCAAACGTGCGGGTTCGAACCGCACATTCGGGACCGGCTCGTACGAAAACCGTAAAATATTCGGCCCGATTCGGGCCGGTTCAAACCCGCACAACCCGCCGAAAGAAGCGAACCGAATACGAATTTAACTTTAAAAAACCGGAACCGGCACTAACCCGCACGACCCGCACAGGCGAAGCCCGCGTGAGCCGCACGAACTATGCAACCCGCACAGCCCGCACGGCCCGCACGGCCCGCACGAACTATCCATCTCCATCGCTACGCTGCTTCTCAAAATATCTACCATATCTGATCATTTTCATGCTACATCCTAATACACATAATCAAATTGATCTAAAATGTTTAATCCAAAGGTTGTTTCTTTATGTCTCAGATCTTGTTTGTATCTATTTCTCAGTTTGTATGTATTAAACTACACTGTAGAGAGTTTTTTCCCCAATTTTTTTTCGTGTTTTGTTGAATATGTCAAGAAGTTACAGTATGGTAAATGAAAGAATTGCTATAAGCGCTATCTACGAGAATTGTATAGTCACATGTAGTATGATGAAATAGATGATTTCTATATGTCCGATCTACGGGAATCTTGTCGGCCCGCACGAACCGCCCGCGAACCACCCGCGAACCGCCCGCGAACCGAGCCGAATCCGGGTTACCGTATGTCAGCTCAACCCAGCCCGGCCCGATTCGCTCGCCTCCCAGTGCCGGTTAAGTGTTCAATTTTTCCGGTTCCAACCCGCTTCCAACCCGGCCCGGACCGCCCAACCCGCACGGTTGGCCACCTCTACTTACAAGTATTGGTACAGCTTGTAACCTAGTCCGCATGGATTCCTTCATAATGCACTCGTTTTTTAGTACTCTATCTTGAAATAAGTGTTGTTTTAATTTTTGTTACGTATTTTAAGATATATAAAAAAATGATTTTCAAATATTTTTTAACAAAAATATAATATTTAAATTTTTATTTAGAAAAGAAAAATTAAAAATTAATATTTATAAGTATAAGTCATTTTTTTACATTTTAAAGTACTGCAAAAAGTCAAAGTGACACTAAAAAAAATATATGTTATCGGAATATATTTAGTATACAAGGAGGTGGGACGATTTGGGATAAATATATGTATATTTTTCATTTTTCTGAACGTGGATAAGATTGCGTATATTTTACCCTTATTTTGCATTAAATGAAATATAGTGATTTATGTTTGGTTGGTTGGTTATTATTTAAAACTGTAATTTTTTAGGCCTAATTTAGGACCACTTAGATACCTTACTATTCTTTGCAGAAAACGGCAGTTGGTTGACCTAGATAGTGATCGGTTTAAATATGAATATGAATATTGCATCTTAATATTAATCAACTAATGATGTCGTTTGGTTTACAAGAGTTGAATCTTGAAATGTATTGCGAATGAGATTACAATTCATTTTTTCATTGAAATTACAATACGGTTCTTGTTAGCCGAGTTCAAAAATCATGATTGACGACGCTATACCAAAAGTTTTCGAAATATTATAAAAATACATAACATCTTTTTAGTTGGAAATGAAAGGAACTGAAAGTAATACCACCCTGTGTATGTTGAAGAAAATCACAAGTCAACTCCAGTTTTAACACTAATCCCTCACTAATGTACAAAATCAAAGAGTATATTCTAGAAAAAGTGCGACGTGATTAAATATAGTTAAGACACCGACAAAATCAAAACTCTTAACAACAAACTTGTTAATCCAGATACAGATGAGTAGCTTGTATCTTTAATTAAATTACAATCACCGGCATTTAAATAATGAGTTATAATTAGAATCATGTTACATTAATAATGATGATAGATTATTAAATAATAAAATGATGATTCAAAATATCTAAAAGGGTACGACTTTGTGGATTCTACATGCATATTCTACATTTACATTGAAGAAGAATAATGGGAAAAAGATAGAAGTTGTAGAGATACATCAAACACCATCTGCAACAAGGTACATATATCTCTCAACTTTTATATGATTGTACTTTTGATTAATGTGTGTTTTTGTATAATTGTTTCTGTGATCTTAATGTTGTATGATGCTTGGCTTCATGTTGCTCAATGTACATGTTGTTATGATGATGAAAATCAAATCATAAAGTTGTAATAAGTTTCAGGGTTTTGTTGAATATTGTGTAAAGTTTCATGCATTTCTTATGGGTTCTCATGATCTCTCAGACCATACACTTATTTTGATAGTCTTGAGTTCCTTTATAATTGAACTTGATCAAGAAAAAATCCAGAGAATTTCGGAAAATCTATATTCAAACTTATTCTGTGCAGGTACTTGTTGTGTTGCTAACTTCAAATATTTTCAATATCATCGAAAACTTTTGAGAATTTCTCCTTTTGCAGTAATAGGCCTCTCTAATCCAGTTAAGAATCTCCATGTTGGCCTGAATCCCAAAATGAATCTTTTCATTGTTTTTATGCCCCGAGTGTGATGCTAATTTATTTATTTTTGAGGAGGGAGCACATGATTCATATATATGAGATTTGATTATGAATACTTTTAAAAAAAAGGGGAAACAATGAAGATGACAAAGAAAAGTTAGGTATAAGATGAGACAATCCAGTTAACATAAAAAGTTTTTAAAAGTGATTCGCAAGTTTAAGAAGATCATGGTCAACTATAGTTACCCAGATTTTAAAACTGAATTGCATTGTACTATGTGGATTAGTTGAACTTTAACTTGATTGTTGCTCTTTGCATAAAGATGGTTGCCTTTTAAATATGCTGGACAAGCACTTCAATGTGACTAGATTACTCTTCAATTTCCCCAGTAGTTGCCATCTTAATCATCATCATCAGTGCTCTGTAGATTAAGCACTTTCAGATCACGGGCCCACATTTCGTTTAACTAAAATGGATACGGGCACTACATAAGTCCGCCCTTTCTGTTGATAGAAGCTTCACCGATACATATGCACCAAATAAATTGTATATTTTCTTTTATATTGCATTTTCTCTTTTGATGTTGCAGAACCATTCAATTATTATAATTTTTTGTTTTTCAGTTTAGTTTAAAGTTGAAGGAAGGATTCATCATCCTGCAACTCATTTAGAAGAAAGATGTCCTCTTTATTTGGCTGCTTTTCTCCAAAGAAAGATAAACATAAACCACCATCTAAGGAGAGGGCTATTCTTGCTTCTGAAACCGCTTGTGAGTTTACAGACGAATAGTCACCAAGTACATTGTTGGTATACTTCCTATATTTGATGCAATCAGAATCACTTAAATACTGGAGTTGTTTTATACGTCTAGCTTAAATAGATTACAGAACCAAATATCCATCCATGCATCTATAAGTCTACCCCAAGGTTATTATTATCTACAAATTGTACCTTAAATAATATGTATGCATGCCTATCTTTGGAATATTAAGTAATGATCTTGAACAACATGTTTGGCTATACAAATATTCTAGGACAAGGTTAACGCTCCCAAACTGTGTTCACGGTTGCTCTTACATTCTTATAGAAGAGTCCCAAAATACAATTCCAAACAAGTGAACGGCTACAAATTACTATTTTCAGGTCTCTCACGTGTCTTTAAAATTGGAATTCTACCATAGAATACAGATTTCCTAAACCCGTCGCTGGTTTCTAATACTTGCATTAAATGTATATGCTGAAGCAGTTTTTTTTTAATTTGCAGTTACAATAAATGAAATAGAAGCTCTGTTTGACCTTTTCAAGAACTTGAGCAGCTCCATAATTGACGATGGCCTCATTCACAAGGTACCCTAATATAAATTCAGCTATGAAATTCCCAAGTGTAGACTGAAACTCAGGCTTCTGCAGTTAAAACTATAACTCATGGATTATAAGATAATTCATTAGGCCTTTAGCTGTGTAGATGTACTTACACGTTTGTTTTTTAATTGGCACGGACGTATCTCTCTGCTTCTCAACCTAAAGGAAGAGTTTCAGCTTGCACTTTTCAGTAATAGAAGCAAACAAAATCTCTTTGCAGACAGAGTAAGTCAACATCTTGCTCATTTATTCATACTGTTTGGTTGTTGCACAATAAGGTGTCATACTTCAGAACTATTGTTACATTAAGTATGAAGATTGATCTCTTGAAGAGTATAACTTCTACAAACTGTTGTAAAATGATGGTCTTGAACTCTCCTATTGTTACATTAACATGTAGATTTATTAGGGAGCATACAAGGTTTGTAGATTAAATTACAAGAGAACTATTGTCATTTGAAAAATTAGAGTCTTAGGGCTAGTGACCACTATGTAATAGTTAACTCATGGTCTTTTACATTACAAATTTAACTAGTTTAACTATCAATTTACTGCAGTTGTTTGATCTATTTGATATTAAGCATAATGGGGTTATTGAATTTGGAGAATTTGTTCGATCACTTAGCATCTTCCACCCTTATGCCCCTGAAGCTGACAAGATTGCATGTAAGATATGTAACAAACTTGCATTCCTCATTTTTAAATGATCGTAAAATTAGGAATTACTACATCTATTGCTAGGACTTGTAATCTTGTTGGTATTGAAGGAAACCATCTTTTGCAGTTTTGTTTAACTTGTATGATCTGAGGCACACTGGCTTTATAGAGCGAGAAGAGGTGATTACAGAATAATTTTCAACATAAACGTTATATTTTGATGAAAATGAAATTTCTGAATGCGCTTCATTGTTTGAAATTTAAGCTAAAGGAGATGGTTTTGGAGCATTTAAGAGAATCAGATTTGACACTTCCAAATGATTATGTAGAAACAATTTTAGACAAGGTGGTGAACTACTCCTGTCTCTTGGTATAGTTTAGATGATATGATCTTTTCTACGTATCAAGCTAACTGATGTAAATGTATCAATAGACAATTTTGGAAGCAGATTTAAAAGGAGATGGCAGGATTGACATGGAAGAGTGGAAAATTTTTGTTTCAAAGTATCCGTCTCTCATAAAGAATATGAACCTTCCACTTTTAAGGTGAGAACAAGTTCTAGTTCTAATTTTTTAATTACTACAGTATGCATGATGCAACTGAACAATAGTTAAAATTTAATATCAAACATGATATTTGTTAAATTTTCATTCTGCAATCTGATACTGACCAAATTCTACAAAGTCCGCCACTCACTAAATGCACAATCAACCAGATTGACACTTGTCTGCCTAATTGCAGTCTCAATATGTGATATATATGCTTGAAAAGTTTAACTGGAAATATAATTTACAGGGAAATAACTCAAGCCTTTCCAAGTTTTGTGCTGAAGACTGATGTTCATGATTCTGAATTACATTCCAATGCCAGATAGTATCAACCCACACGTTCGGTTCCTAAACTTTTAGAGTGATAGCTGCACTTTTGTATCAAGAATGGAACACCAACACAATATAAATGGCATCAGAGTGGAATTATAACCTATTTAATAAAGTTAAGTGTCGTTATGCTTTAGTTGTCTTTCATCTGTTCGAGGTTCTCAATATAGAACTCTAACTAGAAATCTGGTGACCTGTACTTATCCTTTCTGGTTGTTTTCTTCCTACTGAAAAAATCTTCCCAATACAATGCATGTAGATGTTCAAAAGAGACTAAGAATTACCTATTAGCTTCTGAATGAAAGTGATTTTTTTATGTATTTAAGTTCCTTTGTATGTACTTCTAAAGCAACATTAAGAAGATTTAAGCATATTAAACTTCAATTCATAGAAACTGAGATATTTGTCCAGACTCCATGATGGAGTTTTATAACTATCAGAACTGAAACAAACTTAACAGTAAATGTTTTAAATCAACAATGAACACTGGACTGCGAGTAAACGAGTAAACAAGATTAAAATGATACACGGCTAATGCCACTTATTATAAACTTGAAAGAGTAGTTAGAAATCAGAAGCTTGCTAAAGTAAAAAGTTTTTACAAATGCTATTCAAAGCTTCAGAACAGAACATTATATCGATATCCTGCTTCATCGTCTGTACTAAGAACTAATAGGTCGAAGGGGGTACAGTTTCACAGTGGATACATTGCAGAAGTATCTAGTAAATTTTGGAATTTTTTTTTTTTGCAAGTATTACTTTTCTTAGGCATCTGCTTTAATTAAAAATTGATGTTATAATTACATTTGGAATATTTAAAAATTGATCATCAAAATTTGTTCAAATTCACACATTCATTTACTCGATTTGGCCCAGTTACATTCCAATTCTCTGGACCTGTTTGGGTCTTGGCCCAGTTACATTCTAATATCCTGGACAGTAATTTAAGATATACAAGTATATCTCAATGCAAATCCTCCTCATTTCATTGTGACCACATAAACATAATTTTAGTTTTGAATTCGATAAGCCAGCCATTTTTCCATTGCAGTGTCTTAGCTCATCATAACTTAACAACAAAAACAAGTAATTTAGCAGAAACTATGATTGGTATCAAGCTTTGTAACACTGACTTCCAAATACCATATGTTTATAACCATTTAACCTTTGGAGCTGGAGCTGGAGCTGGAGCAGTTACTACTCGAAACATTGAACTTGCACTTGTAGGAAATGGTAGAAGAAAACTCAAACCGGCAGTGCTTAGAGCTGGCAACACTGGTGGTAGCCAGGATGAAAAGCGGAGTTTTCTGAGCATAGAAGAAGCTGGCATGGTCGAAATGTCTGGACTGGTTAGCCATGAGAAATTTTTGTGTCGACTAACAGTACGTAAATCATAACATCTCCTCACTATTGCTAATGTTCATTTTTTGGACCTCGTCCCTGCTTATTTTTATGTTGACATGTGTTAGTGAATTGTGTGTATGGCTACATTGAAGTTCGTCCTTATCACAATAATCAAGTGTCTATTTGTTGTCTACGTTACTCATCATATTTGTATATACTGCGGTCTGTAATTATTGTTACAACCTGTAGATATCTTCGCTGAATTTGCTGAGAGTAATAGCGGAGCAAGAAGGGTGTTCAATTGAAGAGCTAAATGCAGGGAGAGTGTGTGATTGGTTTTTAAAGGACAAGCTTAAAAGAGAGCAAAATTTGGATTCTGCAGTCCTTCAATGGGATGAATCTAATTTTCAGCTTTAGTTTATTTTTGTTTTTTTCTTGTTACACTATATTATATATCTCTGATATGCTACTTGCTCTGAATGCATTAATGCCCCAAACGACAACCAAATATATTGTTCTATTGCCCATTTAACTTAACAGAAGAGAAGTTATTTCGATTAAGCATTAGGCATTTAGATAAAAAAAATTAGTAGAACTCAATGTTCTTAGTCATATATGATCTGGTGTGTTCCGTTGGTGTTGACTCTATGAATATATGTTTCAGTAGAACTCATTGTTCTTGCTTATGATGGAAAGTTTCAAGTAGAAGCTTGCCTAGTTTATCTGCTTTTCAATTTTGATGCAACATTGATTTTTAAGGAAGGAAAGAAAGATCGCCAATCCTATGACGTACATATGTTCCACTAATTTTTCATTTTCTTGTTAAATCTTGTTTATACTACTTGAGTCTTGATATGTAATTCACTGATCAAATCATATGTTATTTCCTAGTACTCGGGAGAAGTATAACAGATTCGTTTGTCCTTGAAACTTCTTCTAAATCAAGCCCCTTTTTAGTGATTATTAGGAAAATATATTAAATATATATATTTATATTATAATTTAGATGTTTATTATGAAATTATAATATTGTAATATTGAGGTATATATAGATAACATCAAATACATTATAAGAGAGAGATTGTATGATTAAGTAATACAGAACACTTTTATCAATTTGTCATGGTATCAGAGCCAGGTTAAATAACCCTTACTTCCGCAAATACAAATCAATATACAGAATATGTATTATCCGGATTTTCGAAAAAACAATGACAATCATTAATTACAGCTTTTGGTAACACTAAAAATACAACATATCAATTAAAAAGTGAAAGTTGCGATAAAGGATGGATAACTGATTCCGGCGCTTCATATCATGTTACGGGAAATTTATCTTATTTGAAGAATCTTAAAGATGTGATCCCATGTACAGATGGTTTGCCAAATTGTGAGAAAGTTGCAGCAATCAAAGAAGGAACAATGCAACTTTCAGACAAAATCTGTCTTAATGGGGACCTTTATGTTCCGAAATTAACTTGCAATCTAGTTTTTGTTTCACAACTTAGTGATGATCATAATTGTTTTGTTCAATTTTCGTCTGACACGTGTGTTATACAAGATCTTCATTCAAGTGAAGTTATTGGGATAGGTAAAAGACAAGATGGAATTTATTATTTTCGGTGTGTCTCGGATGTCTCTACTTTTGCAACAGTAAGTTCTTCCATGGAATTGTGGCATAAACGGATGGGACATCCTTCTGAAAAGGTTATAAAATTAATACCTCAACTTTGTAATTCGAGGGAGCATTTGGATAAAACATGTGAAGTATGTCATCGTGCAAAACAACATAGGGAAACTTTTTCTATAAGTGATGATAAATCGACACGAATTTTTGAGTTAGTATATTGTGATTTATGGGGTCCTTATAACACACCTTCATCTTGTGGAGCTCGTTATTTTCTAAAATTGGTGGATGATTTTTCTCGTGCTGTATGAGTATTTTTACTGATTGATAAAACCGAGGTCCTTAAATTCTTTATGTGGTTCATTGCTATGGTTGACCGCCAGTTCTCTCAAAAAATAAAAATTGTACGCAGTGACAATGGTACAGAATTTAATAGTCTGAAAAAATATTTTTTGAAGAATGGTATATTATTTCAAACAAGTTGTGAGGGTACTCCTCAGCAGAATGGACGAGTAGAGAGAAAACATCGTCATATTTTAAATGTTGGACGTGCTTTAAGATTTCAAGGGAATCTGCCTATCATGTTTTGGGGAGAATGTATCTTGGCTGCAGCTTATTTGATTAATCGAACACCTTCTAGCGTTTTACAAAACAAAACCCCGTATGAAATTTTGTTTGATTCCCCGCCCTCATATGATGATTTGCGTGTATTTGGATGTTTGTGTTTTGCTTATAATCAACGAGCAAAGGGTGATAAATTTGCAAGTCATAGCAGAAAGTGTGTTTTTGTAGGTTATCCTAATGGTAAAAAGGGATGGAAGTTATATGATTTGGAGGATAAGGAATTTTTTGTGTCTCGTGATGTGAAATTTTATGAGAATAATTTTTCTTGCATGGAGAATGATTCTGTTGCTAAATTGCCTCCTCCGATGGAAAATGAAGTGTACATAGATGATTCAGAAATTTTTGAGCATTATGGTGCAACAAAGAAAACAACAGAGGTACATGAAAAAACCTCAAACTCAGATACTCCTAATCATAGTATCATACCACCAACTACGGTAATTATTGATCCAGAAATCAGTGATATGCAAGTATGTGAGAGCACTAGAATGGACGAGCAAGTACCTAATGTTGCTTTGGATGATACATTGGGTCGTGGAATGAGAACAAAATTCCCATCGACCAGACTAAAAGACTTTGTAACACATACAGTATTACCGAAGATTCCATCGAATGTTTCCTCTACTCATGATTCTCCTTCGAGTACACATTTTCCGATAGCACATTATGTAAGTTGTGATAAATTTTCTGTTAAACACCGAAATTTTCTTGCAGCTATTACTGCAGGTGTGGAGCCACAGTCTTTTAAGGAGGTTGTGAAGGACCCGGGATGGTGTAGTGCTATGCAAAAAGAAATTCAAGCTTTAGAAGATAATGACACATGGACTATGGAGTATCTTCCTCCCAGAAAGAAAGCTCTTGGCAGTAAATGAGTGTACAAAATTAAGTATAACTCAGATGGCACAGTTGAAAGATTAAAGGCTAGACTGGTTGTTTTTGAAAATCATCAGGTGGAAGATATTGATTATAATGAAACCTTTGCTCATGTGGCAAAGATGGTGACTGTTCGGGCCTTCTTAGCCATTGCTGCATCAAAAAATTGGGAATTACATCAAATGGATGTTCAGAATGTCTTTTTACATGGTGATCTAGAAGAGGAAGTATATATAAAACTTCCGCCTGGTTTTAAATCTTCAAATCCAGGTATGGTGTGTCGTTTTCGTAAGTCAATATATGGGTTAAGACAGTCACCTCGTTGTTGGTCTGATAAACTTATTGCAGCATTAAAAGAGTATGGATTCATGCAATCTTATTCTGATTATTCACTTTTTACGTATACAAAGGGTGGTGTGCAAATAAATGTGCTTGTCTATGTTGACGACTTGATTATTTCTGGAAGTGACTCTCATGCATTAAAGATGTTTAAAGATTATCTTTGCTCTTGTTTCCCATGAAAGATCTTGGGGTGTTGAAATATTTTTTGGGTATTGGGGTGGCTCGTAGTTCTCAAGGATTATTTCTATGTCAACGAAAGTATGCTCTTGATATTATTTCTGAAGCAGGTTTGTTGGGTGCTAAGCCTGCAATTCTACGAATTGAACAAAATCATAAACTTGGTCATGCTACCGGTGCATATCTTGTGAATCCTGAAAAATATCGTAGACTTGTTGGGCGCCTTATTTATTTGGCAGTTACACGCCCAGATTTGTCATATACGGTTCATATTCTTTCTCAATTTTTACAAAATCCTCGACAAGAGCATTGGGATGCAGCATTACATACAGTTCGTTATTTGAAGGGAGCTCCAGGGCAAGGAATTTTAGTTCGTTCTGATAGTGAATTATCTTTGACTGGTTGGTGCGACTCAGATTGGGCAGCATGTCCTCTTACTCGGAGATCTCTTACTGGTTGGTTGGTATTTCTTGGGCAGTCACCAATATCTTGGAAGACTAAAAAGCAACATACAGTATCTCGTTCTTCAGCTGAAGCCGAATATCGTTCAATGGCACCTATCACTTTTGAGTTAAAATGGTTGAAAGCTTTTTTACCAAGTCTTGGTATACATCACAAGAAAGTTATTCCTTTATTTTGTCATAGTCAGTCGGCACTAAACATTGCCAAAAATCCCGTTTTTCATGAGAGAAGAAAGCATATTGAGGTAGATTGTCATTTTGTACAAGATGCAATTCAAGATGATATTATCTCTCCGTTTTATGCGCATACAACTGAGCAATTGGTGGACATCTTTACAAAGGCTCTTGGAAAGAGACAGTTTGATTTTTATTTTAGTAAGTTGGGAATATCTGGTCTACATTCTCCAACTTGAGGGGGATATTAGGAAAATATATTAAATATATATATATATATATATTATTTTAGATGTTTATTATGAAATTATAATATTGTAATATTGAGGTATATATAAATAACCTCAAATACATTATGAGGGAGAGAAATTGTATGATTGAGTAATACAGAACACTTTTATCAATTTGTCAGTGATCCTGATTTGTATACGTGTTTGCTTGTTAAACTTGATTTTCCCATGCACACCTAGCCAGACATGGCTTACTGAAGAAAAACTTGGAGTCATTTTCTGCAAATTTTTCTAGTTTCTCAATATGAAGCCTTGATAATGACACGTACACTTCACTACGTGTCTTTATCTTTCTCATGGCTGCTGATTAACTTAGTTTACAAGAAATTTCCAGTTTAGCCTGGCCATATTGTCCCAAAAGCAGAAGATATGCGAGGCATCTTGTTTCAGTAGCAGAAATTATCCCACTATAAGCTGGAAATCCAATAGCCAATCAATTATTTTTATGTCTATCTTAAGAAGAATTCAGGGTTATGGCAGCAGCTACTTCAGAAATCACACGACTAATAAGATTGCACACATTATTGAGAATATATGATCCACCTCCCGTCACTCCACACCTTGACAGCCGATCTGCCTTGCACATTGCTGAAAATTATGCCTTCTATGCAAGGTCGAAACATGTGTCAATAAATTACCAAAGGTTCAATTTTGTTATCCTACCTCCCTAGAAAATTCCAGTTTTCTGATACCATAAGTAAATAAAAGTTCTTCCGTCGCATAGATTATCTCATATGTAATGTAAGCTAGAGGTAAGCAAGCCCATCACTAGCGGGATGTGGAGTGTTCAAATAAAGGAGATCCTAACTCACAAGTTTCACGAACTTTGTCTGCTCTGGTTCCTTTACAACACTAATTTCAGCTCAGCATTCACAACTTCACGGATCCCTAACAAAAAACATAGTCATCCTACATTAAAGAACAACCAGATTCATGTTTAGCTTGTTAGTTTGTCACTAGGTTTGTACATAAGTCTGTCAGTAAGCCATTTTTCTAATTAAAAGTGAGTTGGCAAGTTCAACAGCTGTTTTGTGGAGTAACTTTGAGCTGCTTTTCTCTCCAACTTGCAATCAGTTGAAGGAGCCGGTAGTGTTAGCAAATTTTCATTTTTGTCAATCAGTTCTTAAGTAATTTGTTCAGTTCGTGATTTACATTCAATTGATCAACTTTACATAAATGTTTCGTGTTTCAATAAGTCTTTTAGGGGCCTTAAACATGGTCTCAAAGTTACTCGAGGGGTAGGGGTTCGTTCGCGAAATGCCGTTATTTAAAACGGTCGTTTCTCTTAAACAGTAAATCGGATCAAAGCGAACCACATATGAAAACGAAACTTAAATCATAAACTATCTAAGCATGGCAGTGGTTAGTTCTTAGCAGTGGGTTTTAGAGTCCAAAAGTTATGCACAAAAACAGTTCTTAGAAAAACGGGAGCAATGGGGACCCTAAAATGTAAACTACTTGCCAACTCAGGTAACAAAACGAGACGTGCTTAAGCATTATCAGAAATTTATGTTGCATACAATCAGGCTGGAAACTTTGGTGCGAATATCCTTTCGCTTTTAGCATTTAAAATTGTCAATTATTTAGGCTTCATTAAGGACCACTTGACACCTCATTATTCTTTGAAGAACCAATATACCTTCATTGTAATTTTCCTGATAAAGTTGGTTGGCTGAGATAGTGATCATTCTTGAAACTAATAAAGTTTCCAGTTATGTATAAGTATCGAAAAGATATCCATAGCTCTTTAAGAAGGTTTGTCAGATAAACCCTACTTGAAAACTCACTAAAAAGCATCATTCCTTGCAGTTGTGGTCCGTGACAAAGATGCATTCGCTTGTTGCAAGCTTGCATTATAGATTTATATCTAAGTGACTTGATATTGTTGGTCCAGTTGATTTTATAAGAAACAGACACTGCATTAGTGATTAGGCCAACTGCTTCTTGACCTTTGGTACTTAATATTGGAAGTTTTGTTTTTTAAGTCACATCTGGGCCTGTTGATTTCAGCACATATATCCGGTGATTTAAATGCAGACCGCTTAACTCTCTACTATCAACTCCAGCACTGCAAATGGTGGCAAGTTGAAATGATTTATATGTCTTGATTTATATAAACTCTAGCACTGCAAATGGATGTGAAAGCACTGGTGTCTGACGAAGGTGAACAACGCATTCAACTTTAGGAACATTGCAGAAGTAAGAATATTACTTGAGGCTAAAATGTGTGTTCATTTTAGATAATACAGAACAAGTTTAACGTAGTTATCGGTTGCGTTTCAGACTTCAAAGGCAATCAGGGGATGCATTTCGTTCGTTTACACATACATTATATGCGTTTCAGCTGTAAGATCTTATAGTACTGCAAATTTTAATTGCGTGGCTCTTGTGTTAAAATAAACCAAATTGTTTTAGAAATACTAATTTTAGCATTTTTCTTCTAAATTGCGCCCTGAAAAGTTCAACATCATGTATGTGTGGGGATTAATTGGGTTATCTAGATATATAAGATTAGACAGTGAGCTTATCCTTGTTAAGACTTAGGAGATGTGATTATAACAAGTGTAACGTGTCACTATACTTGACATTCCTTAGTTGTATAATTATAGTTAAATTATGGTCCAATCACCCTTGTACTCTATTCTCTACTTTCAACAATAATACATTTTAGTATAGGTTTAATGTAGACATTTCAGCTGTACTTGATTGACATGTGCTTGGGAAAATCTTGAATATTTATGATATCACATGCCAAACCTTCTTGGTCCGGGGATTAACTTAAATTTAAATACTCACGCACATATGTCGTTAACAAAAAGGGAGGTATCCGTCAAATTAAGTGTTGCAAATAAGGGTGAGGATGGAGTTACACCACAGTCACACAAAGAAACCCGTGAAATGACATCCTTGTCTTGTCAAGCAGAGTAGCTAGTTTCCGGATAAGTTGAAATCATTTATTATGAAATTTTTTAGACATTTAAGTTCTGGGTCAGGTGGGGGATGAATGAGAGGCCAATGGCTACATCAGTGGGGACTAATAGCTTTTGATGGGGTTGAGAGCCTGTAGAGGTAGTGACATTCAATCTCAAAGTAGAAAGTGAACAGGGGACATAAGTAAAAACTGGGTAAATTCTGGAAATCACTGATGATTTGGAGCATAGCAGTACCCAGTAGACCCCCAAAATAACATTTGCATTCTGTTATAGACATCTTTTTTATGAAAGGGAATAAAAATAATGCCAGACGCGACAGTTAATTTTAAGAAAATTAATAAGTTTTATGACTGGCACGAAATTAACACATTTACAAATACGAACACAATCTCAAGACCAAAATTGTCACTCTTAACTACCAGGACACAGTTTGGCTTTCACTGTCAAACAAGTGTTATTTGATATTTAGTTTATGGTCGACGTATGTATGATATTAAGCTGATCTTATGATTAAAATTTTGATATCAAGAAAATATACTGAGCGTACTCTCAACCGAATATAAAATTGCTTCCTCTCTAGTGATTTTATTTTCCGGTCGCGAAAAAATAACAAAAATACCGATTTTTGAAAAAATTTAACCACAATAGTTATTCTGAAAAAAGTGACAATTTTAGCTGATTGAATACTCCACTCTCAGTTAGATAACCCAATTTATATAAGATACTCCACTGGTAGTTGGGTATTTCATATATGGGATACTCCAATGACAGTTGGGTATCTCATGTAAAGTTACTCCAATGACAATTGGGTATCCCATCGGCTAAAGTTGACCAACTTTTCAAAAATTGATCATTTTTATTAATTTTGTGTAAAAATAGTTTAAATTTGTCCTTCACCCTCCCGTCGCTGCCCAGCTCTGCTGGCTGCCCACTTGTACCTCGATGGATGGTTGCTAACTTGTACCTTAATGGACTGATGAGTAAAATAGTATTAGCAACATTTAGTAAGATTATATGGTGGGAGAATATGTAGCCTTTACACAACAAAAACAAGGAGAAACTAAACAACTTATTTGGAGCTTTTAGTAATGTTGCAAAATAAAAGGCAGAAAGTAAATATAAGTGTTTAATTGTACTTGGTTTGTTGGAACCATGTTGTTTGTCATACACCCAACTGCTTAAAACATAATATTCTTTATCTTCTTAGATTACATTTCTGATACCTGACCAAGGACTAGGTTTATAGGCTAATACAGTTAAATATTCTCTTATGCTTTTAGGACTCAAACATATTGATGCTTAATAGCAGTAACATTACATGCAACAACAAAGTATATGTTCTTATTACTTAATATACAAGAGATGTGATCCGTTTGCTGGAGATACCACACGTGTATTGAATGCATTGTTCCCGAGCCTTGAATTAAATCCTGTTAGCTTAGTCTCTGCCTGAAATTTTGCCACTGGTTTGGTAGGATCCAACCTGTGGTGCGCTTGAGATATTGGGATGGCCTTGTCACTTGCTTTGTACGCGTCACCTGCAACTCTAACAGCTTTCTGACTCTTGCACCCTGAAAGAATGTTAGGAAGCCTCTTGTGCAGTTCTTTCTCTGGAGCATTTTTGGCAAACCTGGTCATTTTGTATTGGTTTTTTGTGTTGGCTGTTCTGAGATCTTCTGAGTCTGACATGATAGAAAACTCAGCTGCACTGGCTGTGACAACACTCCATTCTATGCTTGCTTCGCTTGGGGCATAGCAAGTGGTGGGAGTAAGACTAGAATCTCTCTCCGATGTTTGCCTTTCTAAAACTGAGTTGGTTTTTGTGGAGAAGCTTTCTATTTCAAACAACTCAGAACTTGCATCACTTTCGTAGTCATCGCTCGTTAGATCTTGATTTTTGGGAATCCCAGTTTCGTCGGTTTGTGGATTGACCAGATCCCATGTAAACATGGTTGATTTTCTTCCAAAACTTAAAGTTTTATTTACTTGATTCGTTATTGGAGTCCTTGGAGAGCCAAACACCTCCAGTGATTTTCTTATGGTATTATCTTCTCCTGGTGACTCCATTGTAGCTGCCAAACTTCCTTTAATGGGGTCCAAGACTGGGAAGTTAAAACAATCTTCTCTCCTACTCTGAAATTCCATCTCATCGAACTTCTTGTAGGGTACCTTCTCTTGCTCAGACCATTTTCTGGCTGGTGTCTTGTTCTTTTGATCTGATTCAGCAGTTTTGTTAGTTTGTTCAACAAGTGCTTTGCTTTGTTTTTTGCTTTCTACAACATGGTCATCAATCACAACCGAATTCTTTTCACTGCACGAGCAGTACTTGCAACTAAGACTTGATAAGAAACTTTTGCAAAAGGCTTTCGTCATGTTTCTGCTCTGATGATTTGTCGGCAATAGCACAGTTTGGCTATTGTAGCTCGATGAGGAGTGGACACTTGGAGTTCTAGGCTGCACTTTAAGTTTCACAAGGTCTAAGTTCACCGGTATATCTTTCTCATGATGGTAGCTCTTAGAGCTAGTGTCTGTACTCTTTGGATCTGCATCATCGTCCATGTCTCCCTTGAAGTATTTCTCTGCAGAAAAGACTCCGATTTCTTTGTCTTCAATTTTTTTGGGGGAAGCGTAAATTAGCTCATGTGAACAAAGTGCTAAAATTCCCTCATCACCATGCAAGTAAGAGGAAAAGGAGGCATCACGATGGTTGCTGATACTCTCAAATGACAAGGTTTTTGAAGAAACTATAGCCATGGAGATTTCTGTAGGTGGTACAAGAGGCAGCTATATGGAGAAAGTTGTTGAGGAGGGTGATAATTCTATAGTTAGGCTTATGGAGATCTTCTATAAGTAGAGATGAGGAGTAGTACTTTGAGATAAAGAAGGTTGGCCCAGTTGTTATGGTTATGTGTTTGCATTAATAACAGCAGTTGAGATGTGGTGCATTCGCGCATATTTGAGATGCGATGCGCTCTGCTGTACTGCACCGCACCTTTAAAAAATAAGAATAGCACAAGTGATGTAGAGTTTTCGAGGTGAGCAATCAAAGACCATAGAGTTTGCTAGACATTTGTTTTCAAATGCAGGGTGATTTTTTCATTGAATCAAAGGAGATTATGTTGTAAATGCAGGAGATTACAGGAGAGGTTGAAGTAAGAATATGTAAAACCTGCACTTGTGACATGTAACTCTTTAACATGAGATGCCCCACAGTTTTTTGTTATTATCTTTTATCGACATCAATCAGTAAACGAGGTTTAAGCTATAATCCTAAAACATATTGCTAGGCTGAGGACAACAATTTGAGGGTCAGTTCTAAAATACAGGTCACGTCCAAAGTGACAATATGTCAGTTACCTAGAGCAAGGTAACTAGGCATACACATGATATGTGCCAATTTTCTTTCAGGTAAACTGGCAAGGGCCACTCATTTCTAGTTGTGGCTCACCGTGCTACATGGCTAGCCATGCAATATAACATTAATTGTGAAACTCTGCATCTGTTACTTTGTTCACACTTGATGTCCAATTGCTTCCATTTGCGGAAGTTAAGAAGTAAGACTCGGATCAATTTGTCTTGTTCTTTAGCTTCCCCAGCATTATGACCCAGCAGCCACAGTCTTCTTACTGTTATAGTAACATATGCGCAAAGGCACATTATTGACGAGGTCTGTACATAGTACACAACTGGTCTGGAGGGTGGCCAAGTGACCCATATACAAGTTTCTGGTGGTATTTCACGCTTAAATTATTAGATTTCTGTTACAGGTGCTTAGATTCACTCATCTTTTAGAATGCATAATAGAGTCCAATTTGATATTATAGGACAGACTGTGGGAACTCTTTTTCATATAAAACCAACATGGATTAGACTTAGAGTATTAGATTTAACTAAAAACAAGGATTTAGTGTTTAATCATCAAGCCAAATCATCAGATGCTACCAGTTTAAAACTATTCATGATGTGAAAATGTTGCAACACATGGGCCAAAACTTTTCTAAGCTACCTACTGCTTTCTTTTTTAGCCCATTCGTCGTGGAGCCAGGTTCTATACCCTCTTGGTTGATCGATGATAAATTATGAGAGTGATAATAAGAACTGAAGGCAAGAACCTTGGCTAGCTCGGTGCTTCAAGTTACTTTTTTGATGTGCATTTTGACAAACAAATATTTGAAATACTTGGCTAGTCGGCAGACAGTACCAGATACGAACTGTGTGACTATGATAAGGGGTTGAAACTCGAAAGCCAAGTAAAAACAGAACTGATACTGTAACTTTAGCTCATACTATTGGGGTGTCTCAATACTGTTTGAATTCTGATATCAATCAAAATCTTCTTTAAAACAAGTGGATCACCCTCATGATATGTCATTTTTGTATGTCATCTTCTTCCTTCAATTTTTTGTACGCCTTAACAAGTACTTTAACTTCAATGTTAGAGAATGACAATCAGTTATTCTAAAACCTCAGGGTGTTAGAGAATGACCCTTTTCAGATCTTATATTTAAACATTCATTACAACTGCACCTTCTAGCCTACAATCCCTATCCATCTCTTGTAGTTTGTCGGTAAAATGTCTTCAAACTCACATCTGAAGAAAATTACTCAGGCTATAAGTACGTTGTTGCAATAATTATGTGTGCTTTATGTGCATTCTACTAAAGTTCAAGTAAGATTATCTTTACCATCAAAGCTCCAAAATTACCTAACTGTAACGTTAGTACCTTAATAAATTCCAGAGCACTGTGCGCGCTATCTGCTAAAATGAACTCATTTCTTTCTCGAGATTATACTAGCTGTGCAACATATGCGCGGTTGCAGTTGAGATTAGAATGATTGCGGTTCTATATTAACTACAATTCCAAATCAATCAATCTACAGGATTGATCGAACAGTCTAATCAATCATTAAAAGAGTTTCCGGCATGTGCTAAAGCTTGATTGTCATATGTGAATTAGACAGCTTACCTTCTGGATTCTTATGAACAAGAAGAGCCTAATATAATCAATCAATTCTTATGAACTCGAAATACAAGAGTTATATTACCACTAGTCCCCGTATAAACCAAAGGCGATTTGCATGGATATGGTCATAAGTCATTGAGTAATTTAAGAAGGCTTCAACCTCAACCACAGAGCTGAGTAACTCGATATTAAACATATACTACAATACAGCCAAAAGAAATCAAATGCAAAGCCGCAAAGGATGACTGTTTTCCAGAATGTGGATTTGTAGAATCAAACCATACACATCTCTAAGCAAAAACAAACAGTTGTTGCATGTTAACATGTTTATTCCAGTGATTACTGTCTCAACTCTGAATGATGATGGTTGGGTCGTAAATGAGCAGAACCTAGCCTAACTCCAGTGTTCTTCCGTATATGATTCACCTCATTAAAAATAGGATGATGGTCAAAAATACTATATTTTGAGAAATTGGTGACCAAAATACCAAATTTGAGAAATGCGGCAAAAAATATCTATGAAATACGTTTTCTCATATTGAGTATTTGAAATACACCTTCTCAGATTGGTATATGCGCGAATACCCATTTTCAGACTGGTTATTTCAACCGATGTTTTTATTTTTTTTTTAAATTGAAACACTCTTTTTAAAACTGGGTATATTGAATATATTTTCTCAGATTGGGTATATGCCCGAATACCCATTTTCAAACTGAGTATTTCAATCTTTTTTTTTTTTTTGAAAAATGTATTTTTACACAAAAAAATAAGAAAATAATTTTGTTGAGATACCCAATCTAAGAATGGGTATTTAATTGGTAAAAATGGCCAAAGTATTGAAAATATGTATTTTTGTCACTTAATCCCAAAAAAATGTTATTTTTGTCATTATATCCTAAAAATATATCGAATTCGAGTCCGAACTTTTAGCGAATCAAAAATTTTATTCGTATTTCGATCCATTAAGAAAAAATTGTTCACGAACAAATCGCGAGCTACGATTTAACGAATAACTCATGAACGTTGTTCACGAACTCTTAATCACCGGTGACTCAGTTTACGAATTGGTTCTCACAATTTCAATGTTTCTTTTTTAACAAAACACAATTCCCTATTTTTTGATTGTGTTTCACTTGTTTCTTATTTTAAAATAAATTAATGATTAATTATAAAATAAAAAATTTGATAGCCTTACAAACCAAACATATAAATTTGAATGTTTAGCATTCTGATATTGATTAAATTAAGTTATTTATGTTACTAACTAAATATATGAACAAATTTTAAATAAAATAGTTAAATATTTTCAATTTAGTATGTAATACAATTTAGATCCTCTATACATGATAAATTTATAAATTTAATAGTAAATAACAATAGGATTAAATAAATTTCTATTTTTTTAGATAAATATATAAACAATTATTCATTAAATATTGTGTTATAAGTATGTGTTTATAATATGTTTATGAGTATATATAAGTAGTGATTTATATATTTGTTCAGAAACATTGTAATCAAAATTGGGTTAAATATCAAGTAGGTCACTCATTGGGGCCAAATGTTTCAAGTAGGTCACTGACTGCAAATCTGACTCGATGTAATCACCGATTAACTCTAATTGTGCATTCCGTCAGAGTCAACCGGGTTTATAGTCAATTTAGACGGGAACCGTTAAGTATTCCGTTAGTGTGTGACATGTGGACGTCTTCCTGCCCCGTGGCGCTGACTGTAACTGTTACGTGTAATGTGCTGCAATATATAACAAAAAAAAGAAGAAACTATAGACATAATCGACAAGACAGCGCGGGAAGATGAAAGGGGGAAACTGCAAACCCTAATTACCCGCTCCTTGAATCGTTGAATTGAAGTCGTTCTTGGCCGTATTGTTCAAGATTACACACTAACAAGCATCTGAGAATCATCTTAATCTTATTAAGGTATGTTTCGAACTTATCCCTAGGGTTTTAGGTCTTGCATGATAAGTTCTTGTTTTTTGATCATATTTTTATAAAAATTATGTAATTTTTATAGATCTTGTTATCTTTGATTCGTTTGCTTGAAGAAATTATTTTAATTCATTCTATATTTACTTCGTTTTTTAGAAATGTCTACGAGGGTTTCTATTTACTTACACCATCATGGGATATTTAGTCCTGAATCTTTTAGAGGTAATGCTGATTATGTTGGGGGAAGGATAGATATCATCGAAGATATTGACACGGACAAATTTTCGATTCTTGAAATGGATGATTATCCACTGAAATTTGAGTATAGTAAGAGTGATATACTTTATTTTCAATGTGATGGTCATACCTTTAAGAATGGTATTAGAGTGTTATATGATGATCAGTCATTTAGGGATTTGATTGAGGTGTCCTTGCCGTTTAAAAAGTTACATATATTTGTGGATCATAAGAAAACAGGGCAGTGTACTGATTTGGTAGAGAAATATGATGAGTTCAGTGGACTTGACGTAGGGTTTGATATTGATGAAGTGTTTAATAATGATCTTGATCTTGGTGATGACTGGTCTAGTGATGGTAATGATAGTGACCCTAACTATGACCCTAAAGAGGGAGAATCTGATGAAGAGCTTGTAGCTTCTAGGCAACTTAGACAACAAAACCCCGATGCTAGTGATGAGAGTGAGTATGATGAGAGTGACTATGCTAGTGATGAGTTGAGGTCCGAGGATTCTTCCAGTGAAGATGAAAACATTAAGAAGGGGTATGTTGCAATTCCTCCTGGTAATAAAAGGAAGAAGAAACCAGCAGTTTATAATCCTGAAAAGTTGGGTAGGCTTAAGTTTGAAGTTGGGCTTAAATTTTCCTCCATGGCTGAGTTCAGAAAAGCTGTTAGAGATTATGGAATATCTGAGAGGAGAGCCCTGCATTTCATCATAAATGATGCTAAAAGAGCACAGGTTGGATGTGAAAAAGGGTGCACATTTTATTTGTGGTGCAGTAGATTGGAAGGGTGTGAGGCTGTCCAAATTAAAACATGTCAGCCTGATCATCTATGCACCAAACCATACCACAATAGGCTTGTATCTGTGAAATACTTAACAGAGATGTATGGTGAAAAAATCAGAAAAAACCCACAGTGGAAGGTGAAGGAGATGCAAGAAACCATTAGGCAGGAGTTGGAAATTGATGTACCTAGAATCAAGTGTTCTAGGGTAAGACAGGCTGCTCTTGCTGGAGTTTTAGAAAGTATGAAGGGTCACTACTCAAGGGTTTGAGATTTTGGTTTTAAGTTGATCAAAAATAACCCAAAGAACACATGTAAGATAATGACTAACATGGTGACAGATGACAGTGTGAACACATTTAAGAAGATATACATTTGCTATGAAGCTTTGAAACAAGGTTGGAAGTTAGGATGCAGACCAATACTGGGTATAGATGGATGTTTTCTGAAAAATGTGTGTGGTGGTCAGCTACTCAGTGCTGTTGGTAGGGATGCTAACAACAACATGTATCCAGTTGCAATTGCTGTGGTGGAGACTGAGAGCACAGACAGCCGGAGATGGTTCCTTCAGCTCTTAAAAGATGATCTATCACTAGGGAATGGTCATGCCTTCACATTCATCAGTGATCAACAGAAGGTAACAATCTTCCCTTGTACTTACATTGTCATTACATTGACAGCTGTTAAAGCATGTTTATTTGATTATTTTTAGGGTTTGATAGCTGCTATGAAAGAGTTATTGCCAAGGGCTGAGCACAGGTTGTGCACAAGGCATTTGTATAACAATTTCAAGAAGAGGTAAAAAAAACTGTGTTTTTGCATTTATATTTTGCATTTATATTTTACATTTATATTTTTACATTTATGTTTTTACATTTATATTTTTGCATTTATATTTTGCATTTATATTTTTACATTTATGTTTTTGCATTTATATTTTGCATTTTTTTTGTTTACATTTATATTTTGCATTTTTATTTTGCATTTATATCCAGGTTTCCTCAAGGCACTGTAAAGCATTGCTTCTGGACTGCTGCTTGTGCCACTTATCCAGCTCTGTATCACAAGGCAATGAAGCTTTTACAGAGAGTTTCAAAAAATGCTTATGATGAGTTGAGCAGGTTGGAACCAAAGAGTTGGTCTAAGGCATTTTTCGACAGACATTCATTTGCAGATAATGTCGAGAACAACATGTCTGAGTGTTTCAATAACTGGATAATTAATGAAAGGTAATATACTTGCAACATATTCAATTGTCTATTCAACATTTAATTGAGTTTGATGTGTTGTAAGAATGTATTCAATATTTAATTGAGTTTGATGTGTTGTTGTGTAGGTACATGCCACTCTTGAATATGATTCAAGAAATACACTTCAAAATCATGAGGAGAATAAGGATTAATAGGGATTCAATGGCTTACAGGGATCTTCCCATATGCCCTAGGATAAAGCATAAACTTGATGCAGCTATTAATGCATCTAGAAAATGGCAAGCAACTTGGGATGGAGACACAAAATACATGGTTAGGCAAGGTACACGATCAGTCACTGTGAATTTAGAAGAGAAAACATGTGACTGCAGGGCATGGGAGTTGACAGGAATACCATGCCCACATGCTGTGGCTGCTATACATGATAGGAGACATCAACCAACATCTTATGTGTCACAATACTACTCAAAGGAGATGTATATGAAGGCCTACAGTTTTCCTTTGGCTGCTCTTAGAGGAGAAGATTTCTGGGAAGTAACTGATAAGGCTCCTATGCTACCACCTGACATGCCAAAGAAATTAAGAGGCAGGCCTAAAAAACTCAGAAGAAGGGAGGCATGGGAAGATGCTAGTTCCAACACGAGCAAGTCCAAAGATGTTGTACAAGGGCTCCAGAAAATGACATCTGGTAAAAAGATGCATTGCTCTCACTGTAGGCATACTGGGCATAAAAAACCCAAGTGTCCTGAGTTGCAAGTGCAAACTAAAATTGAAGCTGTTCATGAGCAGGGGGGAAGTGTGATAACTGAGAAGGATGACAAAGCTGGAAAGGAGAAAAGTATCAAGTTACCTGTCAGAAGGAAGAGCATGCCAGGTATTGTGACTAGAGAACCAGATAACCAAGTTGGAACTCAACAATCTGCAGTTGTTGATGTAGATGCAAGTAAGAAGGGGAAGGAGAAACTGTTCCACAACAAGAGAAAAGAAAGACCTTTTTGGATGCAAAAATTGAACAAGAAAAAAATTGACAAATTTGGAGCTGAGTGTGAGCAGTCTGGTGCAAATAATGAAAAGGAGAAGACAAAATCTCTTTCTGGTAAGAAAAGTTTGTATTTTGAGAATGAGAATGATGAAGTGGGATATAAGCCACATTGGATGAATGTAGAACCAATTCTCAACTTCAAAGAAAAGCTAATTGGCCTAGGTTTTGGCAAACTTTTCATGCCAACACCTGGTTTGACTAAGGCCAATCATGTACCTACTGGGACTCCATCCGCAAACACTCCACCAATCCAGAAATCACAGTCAAGCACCGCTAAGGACCAAGTTGCAGATGCAGAGGAAGAGAAAATTGATGTTGAGCCTGAGAGTGAAGATGAGTATGAAGAAGAAGGTCCACCAGCAGTTAGGAGGAGCACCAGACTACAATGGAAAACCAAGTTCAAGAATACAGCAGAGACTCCAGTTAACCTAGATGATGACTAATTTAGTTTGCTTTCATTTATGCATTATCAGTTAACCTAGACTCCAGTTGGTATAATTAACACCTAACTAGGTGTTAATTGGATGAACTTGATAATCTTTTGGCTATGTATTTTGGGAAGAATTTGATGAACCTTTGGGAACTTGATAAGTAGTTATAATGTTCAACAATGATCAATGTAATGACTATTTCTATTGTGTTTATGAAATTATCTTTCTATTATTTATGCCAACAGTTTTTTCTTATGATCAATAACATTAGCAGAAATATCACAATCACAAACACTAACATAATTGTTAAAACATTAATATACTACATATCTTCAAAAACAAGCAGTGAGAACATAATTTAGTTAAAACAAGATACATTACATCAAATTTCCTAACCCACTAACAATAACACAAATACACTATATCAACTTCGCTAAAATCACTAACAGAACTATCACAATGAAGTAGATCTTCCGATAATAACCATTTTTCTTCTCCAAAGCTCTCTTCTTTTCTTCATTACTTGCAAGTTTCTCCTCAAGCATTGCTATCTGTTCTTCAAGAAGTGCCATTTTTTCATCTTGAAAAATTCTTCTGTTATTCAAGTGGGTGATAATATCACCGTGTCTGCCTAAAGTTTGAGGATCGTACCATCGAAAATAATTGCATCTACCCTGCAATTTTTAATAAATTATGAAGTTCCAAAAACCTAACTTAATTGCAGAAATATTTCAATAAAAAGGCTTACTTGGGGTTGAAAACATGTGTAGAATCTTCTCCCGGGATTGTTGAGTGACCAAGATGTATACATCTTGGCCCTTTTTCCGCAATAACAAAGTTGTTCATTGGTCGAAACTTGGGACGACCTTGCGGAACTTGACGCCATAGGCCTTTTGAACTTAAGGTTGAATTGAAGTTTGTCCTAGAACGAATTAGATGAATAAAATGGGATTGAAAAGATTCAATAATTTTTAGTTAAGAACCCTAGTTCTCTAAGGTCTGATTTTAGTCTGTATATATAGACCCATAATATTAGAGCCGTTGCACAACCACGTAAGCACCATGTCATCCACTCAGTGGCTGCATATCCATGTCACACAGTTGACCGTTACTAATTTCTGTTGACTCTGACAGAATGCACAATTAGAGTTAATCGGTGATTACATCGAGTCAGATTTGCAGTCAGTGACCTACTTGAAACATTTGGCCCCAATGAGTGACCTACTTGATATTTAACCCAATCAAAATTGTTTCCGAACTTTCGAGTCGAACTATATTATGCTCAAATTCGACTAATTTAAAAGTCGAATATTAAAATTATGTTCATGTTCAACTCGTTTATAAATTGAACCGAGCTCGAGCTGAACTTTTCTCAAAGCAAACCCCGAACTTTTCGTAAATATATCGACTCATTTCCGGCCTATCTGCAAGTAATATTTTGAGACTATAATTTTCTAAATTTTAGTTTTCATAAACCAGTACATCAATCCTTACTCACCAAGGGAAAGCATGGCTGTCCAATTGAGGCTCATTTTTTCGACATCAAATGTTTACCCACCTACAAAAATTTAATTTATCTTTTTGAGGTAAAGTTAATGTTATTTTTTTTAAAAAACATTTCTTTATTCAATTTTCTAAAGAATTATTTTAAATAAAATAATTTTAAAATCGTAAAAAAAATGTACTCCTATTGGGCAGAAATCTTTTTATTAAAATCTTGAATACCCTGTAATCTTTTTAATGATACAGAGCAGGACTGCATGAGTGTATGATTTTCATCTTCATTTCATATCATCTTATAATTCCAACCTGTCTCCACCAACTACTTTGATAGCTTATCGATTCAATGTATTGTTTCAACTTTCACGAGAGTGTATACTGTTTATATCATAAAATCAGTGCTTACACTCCACCTGTTTGATAAAATGCCCCAGTGAACTTAATAACATGATTTTCCGTTCATAATTGTTGTCAGGATTAGAAAGTTGTAACTAAATAACACCCTAAAACTTGCACCCCCTTTCTCCATATATACACCCCTGCATTGTACCTAATGATGATTTTGTTTTCGAAAAGAGGTAGACAGTTGATTCAGTTGTCGTATCTTTATCGCCCGTCATGTAGTTTGTCATCCAAGGCATCAAGGCCTTTTAGGTTTGTAAATGAAGCAACCCCGTCTTCATCAGTTGAATATAAGAGGGGTGTTGGGAATGTTAGTAGCAGCATTCATCCTTTTTCGTTGTTATCGGACAGTAGGGACAATGTGAAGGATTACAAGATCGAGCTCGTTGATAATCAGACTTGGGGGGTATCCACTGGTTTGAAAGATGCTTGGAGAGGTGATAGAGAGATGAATGGTTTGAGAAATCATGTGGTTGATGAGTTTGATGCTTATGTGCCTTTAAATGATAGTGGTTTGGATTTAGATGAGATTGAGGATATGAGGATACGCGGGACTCTTTTTTCCAAGCTTGATAAGGATTCTAAAGAGTATGAGGAGTATAATCATGAGTTTCTTAAGAAAAAATCGTCAAAGAATAAGGGTGATCAGAACGAAACAAAGAAGGAGAAGCGGAGTAGTGATCCTATAGCTGACGGTCCTTCAAAAAACAAAGATGGGCAAAAGGAGAGCAAAATGAAGGAGAAAGTGATTGGCTATTCTGTTGGAAGGGCGAAACTACATAACGTCAATGAGAATTATAATCTGGCGTCCTCCCTCGATCAAATTCATGGGGTTCGAGACGAAAAAAAGGTAAGGACTCCCACGTTTAATCAACTTACAGCTGCTTATCATGAACCATTTTGCTTGGACATATATATATCCAAGGCTTCTGTACGTGCCTGCATTGTGCACCGAGCCACTAGCAAGGTTGTTGCTGTCGCACATTCAATATCCAAGGACATGAAATTTGACTTGGGGTCAACAAGGAATGCAACTGCGTGTGCTGCTGTAGGAAAAGTGTTAGCTCAAAGAGCCTTGGCCGATGATATCCACAATGCGGTCTATACACCAAGGAGAGGAGAGAAGTTGGAAGGTAAGCTTCTAGTTGTACTTGAGTCTGTTATTAAGAATGGAGTTAATGTTAAGGTCAAAATAAAGCAAAGAAAGTTCAAGAAATCTGGCGTTGCACCTGCTGCTAGGAACTTCAACACTGGTTCAGTATCCCATCAAATATTCTTCAACTAAAGTTAGTGCTTGATCACCTTACTGGTTGATGTAGTTATTCCACAATGAAGATACATGCAAGTTTGTCAGTTGGAATATTCTTTATAAAAGGGCCTGAAATGGAGGAACTAAGCTTGTTGTGTACCTAGTTTAAGGATACAATCACCTATCTTTCCTAAAGATTATTAATTCCAAGCCAAATTAAAAGGAGAAAAAAGTGTACTATTTCTTCAGTATTGCTTTCTTGTTCTTTGTTTCAACCAAGCAACCATCCATAATAACTGACCATTCTTTGTCACATGGTGTGTGTCGCGTGCTCACATTTTAAGCATTGACCTGAGTGTTGATATTTTGTCACAGCAACTGCTGGACACCTTTTGTTCAGTATAATTTCTACTAGTGAGCATTATGTTATATGTATCTTCAAGTTTGAATTGTGGATATATGTGTGTATGCAATGAAAAAAGTTTCTTTTTTGGTATGTGATGTAAAATCTTTCTTTGCAAAAATCGAATGCGAGCTTTTGCAAAAATCGAATTCGAGCTTATGCAAAATTAACTGATAGCAGTGTATGACATTCCTTTCTGTAAAAAATTTATAAATCAGATTCTTGACTTCTCCTCTATAGTCTAAAATGCTAAATGCCTTTATGTGGAATGAGTTCAGAAGTTCGTCTGAAGTCTCCTCTTTAGAATTTTTCTGCCAAAAGAATATTCCTCTTTCTGGTTGATGATATTGAACAGTCTGTCTTGCCATGACAGTTACCTTTCTTATTGACAATTTGACACTATCTCTGGCATCAAAAGATCAGCACTATAATTGTTTCACCTCTTTCTTATTGATGAAGAGGCTCCAGATTTAAGAGCTGGAACCCTTGTTACACTGTGTCGTGATTCTATCTGTATTAGTGCTTGAGATTATGCCTACTGCAATAGCAAAATTGTCATTGTGCGTTGTGCCCCTAATCCTATTAATTTCCTGACGCTTTGTTTGGAATCATATTCTGACTTCGCATATTCTATCTATTTGATGAAGACAAAACATGAATTACATATGAGCTGATGAATAAACTAGGAAGTAATAATGCAGAGCAAAACTTATGATTGAGAAGAAGCGAACAAGTCTTGATAAAGAAACTGATTACAGAGATCAGATTCATAAACAATTTAGAGAATGTTGAACAGAAACAACTTCAAGAAAAATAGAAACATTTGTGCAACCTTGCCTGTACTATTCACCTTGTGAAGCCTGTAGATCCAGGAAACTTGCAATTACTGGTCTGAATTTATCACTGTCTTAGACCATTTCACCATTTGCAATCAAAACCCAAAACAAAGTGTAGTAAGCCAGTATATCAACTACATCAGCATTCATCAATCAAGTAATGATAAACTAATAGGGTCACAAAGAGCATTAAACAGTATTCATATCTTTCCTTAAAGAATCCAATAGAAGTTTACATTATTATACACTTCACCACTAAATTGATCTGCAAAACAAGAAACTGTTAAACAAAAGACCTAAGCACTAAAAACTCAGTCATTTGCAGTAGCCAACTGCATTGCCAGCAGCTCTTCCTCTGGTATAGTCTTAATATGACAATCCGAGCGAGGATACGCTGCACATAACAAAGCAAATCCACGTTCAACAACATCATCACTAAGCATTCCTTCACTCTGATCAACTTTCCCGCTGATAAGTTGAGCAGGACAAGTCATGCAAACACCGAGGTTGCAATCATAAGGCACCGACATGCCTTCATCCAATGCCTTTGTTAGGATTGTCTCATCAGGCTCAACTTGAAGCTCAGTAGTCTTCCCCTCATGCTCTATTGTCACCTTGTAAGACTTGATGGTACTAATGCTCCTGTTGCCGCCGCGAAAGCGTGGCTGTGCATGGTGGTTCAGGTGCAATGGAGGAAGGAAGGAGGATTGTTGTTTAGATGATGTGAAAGTGAATGAAGGAGAGGTTGTGAAGTGGAGGGTTGCCATGGGGGTTGAAAAAATGAGGACAGGAGTGTCTGTTGACACTATTGTTGTTTTGAGAGGATAAGGTTCTGTTGTTTAATAGTATTTCGTGAAAACATAAAACAAGGTTTAATTCAATTATTGCAAAAATTCGTTAATTTTAAGTTTAACATAAAAGGTTACTACAATTTTATGATGCATGTCATTTGTCCATAAAATTAGAATTGTGCATCGATTCTAAATTAGATAACTTTATGGACAGAATATGGATGGGTAAGCCAATTTTTTTTAAAAACATTTTTGATATTTCCAAAATATTATCTACTTCAAAATTTTTCATTATTTTCAGAAAAATTATCAAAAATAGTAATTTTTATATTTTTTATATTTTACTGTTTTCTGAAAATATTTGAAAATATATTTTTGAACATGAATAATTTTTAAAAATCCTAAATATTTTTTTAATAGTAGATAACCCGCAGCCGCTACGTTTGAGTGCAGGTAAACCTTATGAAATGTAAATAAAAGATAGTTCTCTGACGTGTGTACGAATATTAAAACTTATTTTATAAGAAAAAGAATGTACTTGCTTAACGCCGTTATTGATTAATTATTAATTATTTTTTTTGCTAAATTTAATTATTAGCTATTGCGGATGCATTTAGAGGGGTGTAATTGAGATAATTCAAATATTTTCAGACACCGTTTAAACTCGACTTTGAGCAAAATTTTAATTTCAAATTTGAAATTTTGGCTCATTAAAAATTTGAAAGTCTCGAGTTTGGCTCGAAAACTCAGATTGATTTCATCAAATATTAATAAAAACTCAAAATATTATCGGTTTGGTTCGAGCTCAATTAATTATATAAAAATAACCAAAATATCAAATTTAATATAAAATATATTTGTAATAAATGAAATTAAAAATATTAGAGACTCGATAAAAGTCGTGAACCTGTTAATAATTTTAAAGTTTAAACTCGGTTCAGTAAAGGATTTAAATAGCTCAAATTTGATTCGATTATTATTCAATTAAATTCTAAATTTTTACGACAAACTATTTTCCTGATTTACGCCACTGCTTTAAAATTGCAAGAGGGGGGTGGAATTGCCATCAAAATTTCCAAAAAAAAAAAGAAGAAGCCGGCAAAATCACATTACTACAGCCATGTGACTCATGAGCATATCTGTACTGTATTTGGCTGCATATACTGTCAGGTTCACGATCTTCATTTTTCTACTCCAACCATCAATTCATTTCAATAAAAATAGATACTGTAATTTAATTATAAAGTATTATATCCTTTCTTTCTTTTTCAAGCTATCTTTTCCTTTTTTTTTCTTTAAGGTTAAATTTATTTGTATATACTGAGTACATAGACACATCACAGACACACGGCTCTACTCGCAGACTTTTCTTTATTTTGATAAGGTAAAGTCCCAGGTGTTCTGTAGTAATATAATCCTTTATAGTGGTTTGTAAGGTTTATAATAATCATCACTCATTTCATACACTCTCACACTTGATTGATTTCTTTGTTTGTGAGTTGCAGTACAAACATGGATTTGGAAAAGGTTGGAATTGCTAAGGATGTTACTGAGGTCTCTCTCTCTCTCTCTCTCTCGCTCCCTCCCTCTCGCTCTCTCTCTCTCTCTCTCTCTCTCTCTCTCTCTCCCTCTCTCTCTGTCCCTCTCTCTCTCTCTGTATCTCTCGCTCTCTCTCTCTCTCTCCCTCCCTCTCTCCCTCTCCCTCTCTCTGTGTATCTCTCTCCCTCCCTCCCTCTCTCTCTGTATCTCTCTCTCTGTTCATAGTTTGTATGTATTCTGTTGTTTGTGATTGAATTCTGGATGTTTTTGGAACAGTTGATTGGTAAAACCCCATTAGTGTTTCTTAACAATGTTGTCGAGGGTTGCGTTGGTCGTGTTGCTGCTAAATTAGAGATGATGGAGCCTTGCTCTAGTGTTAAAGACAGGTACCATTTTCTTCATATTCATACAACACTTATTATAGACCTTATCTTTGTTTAGATAGAGGGTACAAACCATTTGTTTCTGAAATTAGCGAATGCTATATGTATTTCTAGTTAATCTTGTGTTTGACAATTAGAAACTATATTTTCAGATAATTTTATTTATGTTTTTTGTGAGTTGTGTAAATCTTTTTGGTAAATTTCTGGAGTTTGTAAATTAAAATGGTTTGCAGGGCAAGATATTGTATCGAGACTTGATAGCTGTATGGTTATGATTTGGGAGTGTATAATGATTTTTGCCATGTTTTTGGTTTGCAGGATTGGTTATAGCATGATTAAAGATGCTGAGGAGAAGGGTCTTATTACACCAGGGGAGGTTAGTTTTATGTTTTGTGGTAAAAATTTTTTAAGTAGAGGATACAACCTATATGTGTATAAGAAAGTTTTAATGCTTGCTTTCCTTTGCATTTTCGAAAAGTATATTCAAGTAAGTATTGGTTGATTCATATTATGAAGTTTGTCGAGTAAAATGATATGCTTTGAGTTTGTAGAATTTCATTCTAAATCTCTTATATGTGTATTAGATTTAAATTGTTTATCATAAGGTAGTGATGGGATTTAAAATATGATCTTAATCTTAAGAGGCTGACTGAAACTGTCTACTAGAGTTTTCTTCAGTAAAGAATTTTTCTACAACCAAATTAATTCATTTTGGTTTCAGCCCCCTCCCATTTGGGTATAAAAATGCTATTGGTTACCTCAATTTACTGTTGATAACTCCAATTTTCAAATATAGTAACAGAAAAATTGGTTTTGGATCTATTATATTCATGCAATAATTAGTACTGTCCAAAGTCCCCCCTCTGTGTTGTCATCGGAATTTTTTACTTGACATGACAATTTTTTTTTTCCTCATCTTCTTTCTTCTTCTGTCTAGAGTGTCCTCATTGAACCTACCAGTGGAAACACTGGAATAGGATTAGCCTTCATGGCAGCAGCGAAGGGATACAAGCTTATAATCACCATGCCCGCTTCAATGAGTCTTGAGAGAAGAATTATACTCCGTGGGTTTGGTGCTGAGTTAGTCTTGACAGATCCTGCCAAGGGAATGAAAGGTGCTGTTCAGAAGGCTGAAGAGATTTTGGCTAAAACCCCTAATGCTTACATTCTCCAGCAGTTTGAAAACCCTGCAAATCCAAAGGTTTAACATTATACTTTTTTGATTGAATCTGTTGAGACATGAAAGCAATTATATTTGACTTATTCTGTTTTCAAATTATAAATGAAGATCCATTATGAAACCACTGGACCCGAGATTTGGAAAGGCACTGGTGGGAAAATTGATGCCTTTGTTTCCGGAATCGGCACAGGAGGAACAATAACTGGTGCTGGAAAGTTCCTCAAGGAGCAGAACCCTGATGTCAAGGTTACCTTGCCAATTCAACTTTTCAACAGATATAACTATGCACAATTTCGTGGCTTGACTTTAGTGTTTAGTTGTTTTCCAATATGTACTCTATAGTTTATTAGAGTACTTGATGGAACTTCCTGTATTCGTATAAAATCTTTCTTTCTTCTGTAACAGCTGTATGGCGTTGAACCCGTCGAGAGTCCTATTCTTTCTGGTGGAAAACCAGGTAAGTTATCTTTAGCATATGGCACTTTCTTTGTGGAACTTTCTTTTTTGTTGTCTGCTTCTTTCCCTAGAGATTTGGATATGAATTGTTTTAAACTGAAGATAGAAATTAATCTTGGCCTGTTGGTTCCAGTTCCATGTTTTGATAATGTACATCCACAAAATTGAACAATTTATGTATACATGAGATTCAACTAAGATGAAACATGCAGTAGCGAAGACTCTATGGTGTACTCGTGACTGTTCTTCAACCTCTTTCATTTTGTTTGTCAAATGATTCTTATCGATATGTATTTATGATGCCCAAGGTCCGCATAAGATCCAAGGGATTGGAGCTGGTTTCGTTCCCGGTGTTTTGGACGTTGATCTTATTGATGAAGTTATCCAAGTAAGAGCAGAAGATTATTATATCATATAAATAGATACAGATCATGTTACTTTAATTGAATCAGTTACTCTTTCATCTGTACTTCTACAGAACAGTCTCAGGTGTTCTTAACAAAGTTTTGGTAGCTTTTTTAGATAGTTTTAACATTTAACACAAATGTCCGGTTTTATATTAGTATAATATGATCTTTTGTCCATTCTCCAGATTTCAAGTGATGAAGCTATAGAAACTGCAAAGCTTCTCGCTGTAAAAGAAGGATTATTTGTAAGTTTCACTACTAACAGCCATACTATATTTCCATTTTATCAGTGTTGGGTAGTCTCAGATAATTATGTGCTGCTTGATTAAAGTTTTTGGAAATGTATGCCAAGTTATATAATACATTACATTTTCAGGTGGGGATATCGTCAGGTGCTGCAGCTGCAGCTGCTATTAAAATTGCAAGGCGGCCAGAAAGTGCAGGAAAACTAATTGTTGTAAGTTTATTTCTTTGTAGATACTCTTTAAATGTTATGTGGTCATGCCTTTTATGCGAGATCTGGTGACTTTTATCTCTGTCGGCCATGTCGTTAGAGGTAGAAGGATTGTACATTTGTAAGGTTAACCTGGCAATATCCTTTCCCCCAAGTGCAAAAGAAAAGTGTGCAACATTTAAATAAAACATTGACCAGACGGTGCATAATAGTCCTTCAGAACCATAATAATAAAAATTGTTTTAATCTAAAATTTAAAAATCCTCTTTAGTGTCAGGATTTGACACACAAACTGTTTTTTTTCTTTTATAATGATAACTTGGGGGAATGTACACCAGATGTCCAATGTTGGCATTAGCTGATGCTCGTTCTTGTGTTCTTTTCTTAAGAGAGATATAGTATGAAATATATTATTGTGTCTTTAACGCGTGCACATGAACATCTAATGAGATTCTAAATTAGTAAATACACAAGCAATTTGAAATTTCAGCGACTACATTATCCTTTTTATGCTGAGCTGCAGTGCCTTTGTTAAAATGACAAACTAACTATCAACAACTTTGCAGGTTATTTTACCGAGTTTTGGGGAGCGATATCTCTCATCTGTGCTATTTGAATCAGTCAGACGAGAGGCGGAGACCATGACCTTTGAGCCATAATGTGATTGCTGGACTGGGAGTGGACCGGATTTTTCTCTATTGCTGCATAATGGGAAAGTTTTAATTTCACAAGTACAATGTTTTGGTTGAACTTGGTTAAAGTTTTGTTGTAATTTGGGATGTTTATTAGAGTACTTGTTCCCCGTTCATGAATCAAAATGACTGATGTATGGGATAGTATCCCGAGCTGCACTGCTTAAAGTTGGACTCTTGAGAAATAAATTTAGAAAAATGATGTTATTAAGCCGTTGATGATGCTCTGAAATTGTCGAATAAGTTAAATGTTGATCTTATTCGAGAATTAATATACTTTTCCTGAGGAGTATGCGATTGAGGTTGTTTATTATTTTTCTTTTGTGACCTTAATCATTTCTTTATGAAAAAAATGCCCCTAACCTGTTATTAAAATATTAATATATTTTTTGATTTAAAATATGTCTTACATCAAAGTCACAAATGTGTTCATTTTTATAGGAAAAATATATTCCTAAGTATGTATTTAGCTGAGTTATACGAGTATATAGTATATTTTTATGATAAATTTAATATATTTTAATTTAAATATTTAATTACAAATGAAAGAATGTGCAAAATACATAACTTTTAAATTTCAATCTCCCAAAATACGCGGATGAATTTCTCCCCAAATTATGGGTATTTTGATTTTTCACTCATTACAAATATACCTTGCATATATTCACATTTACAAGCCTTTTTACTCAACGAAATTATTTAAGTAAGTATTTACGAGTTTCGTTTGAGAAATATTAAAATAACTAATTTATAATTTAAAATAAATAAGTGATTTATAAGCGATAAATAGATAATTACTTATAAGTAATATAAGTATTTGGAAAAAATCGGAATTTTTTTTATCTAGTTGAACAAAAATAAATATATTTAAATATAATTTTCTTAATTCATGAATATTAAATTAAAATAATAT
The DNA here is from genome assembly GCF_009905375.1 of Apium graveolens. NCBI lineage: Eukaryota > Viridiplantae > Streptophyta > Magnoliopsida > Apiales > Apiaceae > Apium > Apium graveolens. Next base: position 300,986,356 of record NC_133651.1, read on the forward strand.
TTTAAAATATATAAATTGAAACTGAAGTTAATATAAAAGAAAAAATTTAAAATAAGTCGAGAAAAAATATTTTATGTAAATTCAAAATTTGAGTTAGCAAACGTAGGACATAAGTCATTACGGATTTATAAGCGAAGCTAAGACTAATCTGCTGGACAGACATGCCCTTGTGTCTCTTTCCGTGTTACAACGAAATTGATGTTTTTAACATTTTAATATTACAACTGCCATGAAATATGTTAAAACGGTCTTTAATGTGTGCTCTTGAACACATATTAGTCACTAACTCCCATAAAAATGATCTTTTTTTATTGGTGAAATTGATATGAATGCAGGAGATGTGACTAATGTGTGGACAAGAGCACAGAGAAAATCCCATGTTAAAATGAATAGACAAATATATTTCAGAATTTTTTCCCAAACACCCTGATTTTGGCAAACATAAAGTCATAAATATACATACAATACACACACAAAATTCGATTTCTGGGGAGGTTTTACCTTTCAGTCTCTCAAAGCTAAGATTTTTCAACAAGTACACTAACCCCACAAAGGTTCAATCTTTATTCTCTGATATCATTGCTTTTAGCTCCTCCATATATATATATATACATATATTCAATTGATGGTGTTTCTGTTTTGCCTAGATTCTTGATTTGGGCATGCTATAATTCATATATATTTTAACAAATGAACCAAGATTATCTTTTCAGACAATGTTATTATGTTCTTTTTGAGTTTTTGATCTGTTTTTTATGTTGGGTTTTACTTTTAAAGATTTATAGTTGATTGAAAATTTGATTGTAAGAGAATAAAATAGTTGTGAGAATAACTTCTTAGGCTTGGGAGGATTACTTTAGCTTTTTTTTAGGGTGGAACAAATTGTCGTTTTTAACATTATTCTTGAAATTGTGCGGATCGTGTAGTTCTTGAATCTAGATGGCATAATTACACTTGTTATGACTTCAAATGCGAAGCACCCAAAGCCATAGCTTTTAATTACTTAATGTGCTTCATACACTGTAGTTATCTCCGTATTTTATTTTACCCTTATACTTCATGTTGTTTGGTTTTTCAAATGTCTACAAGCATACTCGTGCTTATTCTATCTATTTTATCAAGGTTATTCCTGGTCTTAAGGGGTATGTAGGTATAATTCCGTGGTTGGTGGATTTATATAAACTAGAAATGAAAGTATCTTACCTATAAAACAGGAAGACGGTAATTCTTTGTGCATCGATATGTTGGTGGTTATGTGAAATTCTATTGTCTTTCTTCTGCCTGCAATCTATTACCTGATTAATCATAGATGTTTCGTGTATAATGCATTGGTAAGTTAAAGGTTACTGCAGTGAGTTTTTTGTGTTTAGAATTACTAAGAAGATGGTATGGTACTATGGTTTAGTTTATTGTGCTTGTCCTAACTTAGCAAATATTCCTTCTCCGACATTGGACTTTCAATTTAGTACTGCTTCATTTCTATTAGTTCACCAGAATGAATTTTGTGCAAAAAGCGAAGATGTTTACGCTAGGAAGATAAATTCAAGAAGGGCACATAGCACTCCTTGTCTTCTGTAGTTATCAGAGGGGTCCTGTTTGGTCTGAAAGAATGATTTGGGTTTTCAAGGGTGTTACCACTGTTAGCATTAAGGTCTGCTTTTGTCTAGTGTTTCATTTTTGAATCCTTGACTATGAGAGACAAATATATGCGGTATGTACATGTTCTTGTATGTTGCAGTGTATTTGATTTATTGTGACATGTACTAGACTCTGAAAATCGGGGGGCACTATAAAAATCTTAACATGTACTATATCTTAATGTATATGTTTAATGTTTCTTCATGTATAGGATTTATTTATAATGCACAAAATATATGTTTTACATAAACTTTATAAAGTGATTTATTTATGGTCGTTTAAATATCTCGTACTGTGAAGTATGCCATTGTGGCAGGAAACTTTACATGGTCTTTATAAACTGCATAAAAAATTGAGAGTCTGATCTGAGGCTTTTATGTAGTTAATTCTATACTGTTAGCCATCATTACATATGTGTTTGTAACTTAATCAGAAATGCATCTTTTACCTGTTGATACTTGGCATGATTATTGTTACATAATTAATTCGTAGCATGTGTGTTATTCACATGAAACAATTTTAAGCTGGTATCCTGTCTTCACTGAAACAGTTTCATGGCTAGTAAAGGTGCTGAACCTGTTAATGAGCAAGCAGTTGCCACCATATATGGCAACATGAGGGCTGACATCAACCAAGTGTACTCAAAGATTACTGAACTAGAGATGGAGGTGAGTGAACATTCATTGGTAATCAATGCCATAAAGCCTCTCGATCAATCTCGCCGGTGTTACCGCATGATTGGTGGTGTGCTGGTTGAGAGAACCATCAAAGAAGTCTTGCCAGCTGTGCAACACAACAAAGAGGGGCTTGAGATGGTGATAGCTCGGCTTAACGAGGCCTTGGAAAAGAAAAAGAAGGAAATTGCTGACTTCGAGGCTAAATACAAGATTAGGATAAAAAAAGGTGATGAAGTGAAAGATGATGGCAGCAAGAAGGAAGGCTCTGCACAAGGAGTCCTTGTTGGTCCAGCAGGTGCAGCTGAACAGAACTAGTCTTGTTCATATGTAATGTCTTTATGGTATTTGTTCAACCTAGTCATACAGACCCTGTGGTCTGTAATAGGATTTTGTTACTATATTAATTTGCTTCAAGGATTTTAGATGTATGATTGCCCTGTCCAATATTTCAATCCCCTTATACGGGTTTTATAAACTTAGTGGCTGAAAACATCATTACTTAGAGGAAGTGCAATTATTTGAATTTTGCTAGTCAGTTTTTTTGCAAATTCCTTTCAGAATAGTTGAAGGTTGCAAGTGGAGGTTTTGCGATGTAATGTTTACGTGCTGGCCAGTGGGGGCTTGGCTTAAGTATTGTTAAACTGAAAAGCGTGAGGATTAAAATGACCAGAGCTGAAATTGTTCTTGGATTAGTTTGGTTACAGAACAGTTAAGCTGATTTCTGAAATACCACTTACATAATTTTAGAGGGGATACTATGAATCTATGATGCTACCTTCGTTAGTTACCTAGTGAATTAGAACACCAAGCCAGAGCTATCACCAACTACCAAATCAAATCATTCAGAATTATCAGGTGTTATTTTCCTGAAAACCACTCTGACTAGAGTCTAGAGGAAAACAATGAATAGCACCCGTAACACTTCTTTTTTATTGTTTCTTTGCATGGCTGTGAGTGCAGGTGCATTTCGTAATCTGAGTGAAGCAAGCACTCCACAAAACCATCACCAAGAAGATGTACAAGATCGCGGTTGGATATGGCCATGGTTATGGTTTTGCAGTCCTTTTTACCCATTCCCTCCTAATGCCCCACCACCGGTTCATCATTCTCCATCACACACACTGCCGGTTCATCATTTTCCAGCACACTCTCCACCTCTTTATCATTCTCCAGCACACCCTCCACCTTTTTATTATTCTCCAGCTTCAACCTCTTTATCATTCTCCACCATCACCCAAAAAATTCTCTCCACCTCCACCAGTCCACAACAAGACCAACTGTGTTCTTTCCGTAGCCGTAATTCTATTGGACAGCCTTGTTGCAATAGGATCAGACAACTCTCACAACCTCGTTTTCTTCGGGCGCTGATGGATGAGCCATCCTACTATAACAGAGTCATTAAATATTGTTCCTAGGATCATTACCATGCAAACATGTAATTACATAATTCAGTAGCTATTGAATCATGTTTTCTACAACCACAAACTTATACAGTTTTATTGCAATGAACTATAGCCTAGGAATTTATTTATGATACCATGCGTATTTATTTTAAATAAATGTCTAGTTCCTTTCTATTTTTCTTGATATGCAAATTATAATATTTTCCAATAATAAAGGACAGATACTACAATTACAATAAAATAGAAAAGGATTATTTTCCTATTTTCTCAGGTGTTCTCCATCTTTTGGCGCCATCATTTCTCCATGTAATAAAGAAGATGGAAGCTATGGGCAGAAATGGTGTCTCTGCCGTGTTGCCACCAACAGCCCATCAGCAAAATCCGTCTCCGGTGTTTGCATTAAGAAAAGGAATATGGAACATATTGTCCAAATGGAATGCCCTTCAGATGGCAGTGGAGAACAAATGGGGAGGCTCAGATTCTCTTGACAAATCCCACCAACTTGCTTCTGATATCGAATCTTGGTTTTCAAAATCGAAAGGTACAATTTTTCGATATGCATTCTTTCATTTTCTTGGTAATTTTCTTTACCATCCATCCAATTCACATGATAGATTTGGTTGTACATGGAATTTAGCATTTTTAAAATTTCATAACTTTATAAGTCTGTTCTTACTATTGATATTTATTATATGCTAGTTTTATATTTCAAATTAAGGGGGTTGAGATATTTTTGTGGTTTTTGTAAGTGAATAATAACAAAAAGGTGCAGTGTTTTTGTTGGTTTGTGATCAGCAGAACCTCAATCGGTTGAAGATTTAGAGAGTTTGTTACATGAGAGCTTGTTACTGACTTTCAACACAGAGATTGAAGATGGAAGCATTGAAGAGGTATAATTTTATTTTTATTATTTGCCTAATGTGTCTGGTTCTCGACTTTCTCCTTTACGGAATAAACATTGTGGGTGTCATTTGGCTAATAGGCCTTATTTATTCAGTATTAATTTGATCGTATTATCTGCGTTTCTCTCGCTGGGTTTCAGCTTTTTATTGCAGAAGCTGGAATCTCTGCTTAGTTTGAAGTCCTTTGCATAAGAACTTGAGCTTTTGTGACAACAAAGCTTGAACTTTTTTGCAATGTGAATTCCTTGTTTCACAAGGGTTTGAGCTTTCAATTCATTCTTAGTAAAAAACCCGATATTTAGATTCTTTCTTAAAAGCCTAAGGAAATTTAAATTTACAAAATGGCTATTGATTTCTTTCTGTTATAGACAATCTTCCATTATGATACCTCCTTTTTGTTGTTATTAACAAAACATGTTTACAATGCATAAAACTAGAGATGTGCATAAAATACCTTCGTGTTTGAAGCGGGTTGCACAATCACAATATCTGCTTTAACGGTCAAAATTGATGAGTCTGGGTAGTGGAGTCATTTTGTGAATAGACGTACATACCTTGTTGAATTTCTACGGTATTCTTTAATTTATGGCAAGTTAATATTTGAAGAAGCTACCAGAGGTTTCTGGTTGCAGTCGCGAGCTACAAGAGTAGTTTGAAGTGACCTTGCTGCCGTATGAAAAACATTCATTTGGTTGTCATGATTTGATCCTTTCCCGCGGTTTTAATAAACTTTACTAGTACAAATATTTCTCACATGCACTTCTGCAACTGAAGCAGGTGGCAGAACAGTTGATGAGTCTGCACGAGGACGTGCAAGGGAATCACCAGTGCTATATTAACAAACTGATATTCGGCTCCAGATAAGCCCCCCCCCAATTGAAAGGCCACACCACTCAAGGTATTACAATCGCCCTGTCACTTACTTATAAATGTGAGATATCAGTTATATAGGTGCCTTTGGCATTATCGTATAGCATGAGTTTTTGTCGATGCATATCTGTACTTTTTCATTATCTGAACGCTGCAAAAAAGTTAATTAGGTTCTTTTTTATTTCATACGGTGCTACCAAGAACAAGTTTATTATTACTGGGAAGCACAAGTCGATGCCTTATCAGCTGATTTGCTAGCTGAAGACGACAATTTTGGGAGCTATTTACTTTGATGAAGTACTCTGCTAGCAGCTGTTTCTTATGCAGATGAAGCTAGCATAATTAAGCCTCTTCCATTCATATCATATTTGTTCTGTAGTCTTCTCGATCTAATATGGAGAATCATGATAAATTTTCTCCCAGCTCACTTATATATAGCTAATTCCCCCCTATTCACAGACATTTGTTTATCGATTTTTCGTTAGCAATTGAAAGTGGAACTGCATAAATTACCATAACATCATAAATGTGAATTCCAATTGAAACTCCGAACTTCATAAAGATTAAAGAATGTAAATTGTCAGGAAAGATAGTTTCTACTCATGCCTGGGAGCAATTTATAAAGCACAAGTCTTAACTGGCGATTTGTAATTATAAAATTAGACACTAATATAGCCTACTACATTCGAATCACAAGATTAGTCCACTTATATTATCGAACACCTATAATATTCTAATCAAACTAAAATGTATTTAAGAATGTAACATTCATCTCTGACTATAAACATTATCAGGAACTTCATAACTTTAAGTTCACCAGATGTCACCATGGATATCTGATTCTACTTAAACCTCTTTATCAGGTGGTGGCTCTGATCTTTCTATTAGCCAGCACGCTTGTGAATAATAAATATCACCAAACATCCAGTTTAAAAGCACCATAACAACAGCGTCATAGTATATGTCTTCTCGATGGTATATTAGTAGAAGATAGAAAACAGTTATGTTCATATAGATAAGCAAACAAATTTCAAAAACCAGAAAAAGCCACAATCCAACTATCCAAATTTTGTTCAGTGATAGTGATATGCCAGGCCTGCAAAGCATGAGAACATGAAAGTAAAGAGCATAAACAAATGCCATAACGAGACAACTAAAATCAATAACTAGAAACTTGGAAAGTCGTAATTTGCAATGTTATCAGAACTTATATGATTATTAAGAAGCACCAATTTACATTCAAAACAATTAACGGATGATTTTGGCTCCAATTTGTGCAGCACAGTACTATCCTCGTATCCCCTCCTCTGAGCAAAAAATAACAAACTACAGTAATAAACAACAATAAATAAAATGAAAATGCTTTCATTGGATCAGTGAGATATGGGAATCGGAGAGAAAACGAAATACAGGCTTGTCAATTACAGTGGAGGCAGACCAAATGCTTTCATAATTCAAAAGGCAAATGCTAAGATTGAGTATACCGCTTTTAATCAGTTTAATGATGTAGCTTTTGGTTATAATTGTTGTGCTAGGCATTATTATTTGGCTTGAACTTGCTGCCCCTTGTACTAAAAACCAGATTCATTTTAGTTATTAGATCAGGAGACTCAAGTTGTCAGAGATGTTGGCAGAATTTGGTTCTACAGAGTACTGGCGAACGGTTGTAGCAGAAAATATTTCAGGAACCAACTATTTTTTAGAATCCTGGGAATCTATGTCAATAACATGAATAGTAGTACTAAATTAAATCCATGATTTAATCAAAAAATAAATGCAACAATAGACAGATCAGAAGTATCTAATAATATAAAGAAAGACGATTTTATCATTAATGAACAGCATTGAACAAGTTATGATTACATGAAGAGTATGCCCCAGGCTGATTTAGTACAACAATGAACAAAATATAAGCACACGATGATTAAACTCCACTTACTTATCCTTTGCTCTGATTAAGAAACAACAAAACTACATCAATAAACAAGTGAAAAACTACATAACAAATTAACTTGCCGCAAAATTATATCCTCTGCTCTAAACTTACATACATAACTCTCTTCTCAGGAGACAAAAACCCTAGCAATTCTTCGCAGCAACTCTAAAAGATACTATTCTATAGCTAAAAGATTATCGATTATAATGCAGAAATCGAGAATCATCTATTTCTCGGAAGACAGACTATGATCACCATGATAAAGTTGCAATTGCAGGCGCAGGGTGATGATCTTTGAATTTCAGTGACACCCCTTTCTTCATGTTAATAACAAGGACTATGTTTGTAGGTTTCTCCTGATCCATCAAAAGTTGTTTTTTCTTGTCTTTCTTTTCTTTGTGTTTCTTCATCCTTGTGATTTCTTCTACTTTGTCGTCATCAAATATGTTGTTCCCCAGCTGCACTGCCAAGTCCGCCAACATACTTAGAGATGCTGCATTGCCTGGATGTTCATTGCTGATTCGCGTTTCGTTATTGCCTCCGATCATCATCGTATTCATTATCTTCTTGAAGCAAAAACAGTTGAGAAAACCTAGGTTATGTATACAAATACAAAGTTCAGTTGATAGAATGTGTTGTGTTTATATAGGGATATCTATGTGCTTGAGAGCCACGGGACCCGACTTCCTACCCTCGCTAGGAAAGGCAACCTATGAGTACAGGTTGTTTCTGCGAAACACCTGAGCCAACATCTAATTTTTTATTTTTACATCTTTAAGAATAAATTAGCTTAATAGCCTGTGCCGAGGCTGTATATATATTGATATATTATTTCAAACGAATTTGCATCTATACAAAAATATTTTTTGAATACGATAAATGATTTTTTTAACTTTTCATTGAATGGAATTTTTTTTATCACCGATCCCCGCCGGAACGGGGATTCTCGCGTGAATGCATAAAATGCAGGGAATAATTAAAAAAACAATTTTATATTTTTAGTATATTTTTTAAATAAAAAACAGTCTACTAATTCGTTATATATAAAAACATTAATTATATCTCATATTTTTAATATCAAATCATATTAAAATTTATTTGTAATGTAAATGAATGACAAATTAAAAATATATATTATATCATAATGTAAAAAAGTTGATCAATAAAATTATAGATTATTTTAAAATTATTATAAGTTTTTAAATACTCATTTTATAAAAAATTATTTAAAAAAAAATATATAAAAATATATAAAAAATTATCGGGGTTGACTAAGAGAATTTTTAAATGTGAAGTGAGTGAAAACAAATATGAAGTGATGATATTTTTAAAATTTTATAATAAAACTACAAAAATTAAATAAAAAGGAGACACGTAAATAATAATATAAACTAATATTTTATTTACTCAAAAATTAAAATAATAAAAAAAAATTTGTTAAAAAAAGGACGTAGCTCATCTAATAATTTTTTTAATGTAAACTCAAGAATATATATAACACAATGGTATTTTGAGTAGGAGATTTGGGGTTTAGTAGATATAACAATATACCTATTTTTAATAAAAATTGTGTGAGTAATAGCATTTTTATAATTTTCCAACATAAAAGGGCAATATTGTAATTTTACCGCTATTAAAATGTCTTAATTTATCCCTAATCCTCTTTTATTATATAGAAGGAGCTATAATATAAGCTAAACTACGAAAATTAAAAAAAAACGGTGTTAAATAAATAATGTAAAGTAGAGATGTCATTCTACTTGTAGAGAAGTCCAAGGCATGTAGAGATGTAGACATATCGACAAGTCAAAACTGCATGTAGAGAAGTGAATGTCGACAAGTCAAATTGCATGTAGAGAATGGGAGATGTCGAAAAGTCAAAACTGCATGTAGAGATGTGGAGATGTCGACAAGTCAAAACTGCACGTAGAGGAGTGAAGATATCAACAAGTCAAAACTGCATGTAGAGAAGTAGAGAAATCGACAAGATAAACTGCATATAGAGAACTAGAGATATCGAAAGTCATTCTACATATCGACATGAGACATCCCTACACAGTAATGAAGATCTCGATAACAGCTCAAAATTACAGAATATAACCAACTTGAAGATTCAAGATTATCCATCAACAAACCATTTTATCGCTAAAATGGAAAGTATAAAAATGCAGCTTGAGGAGTGCAAAATAAAGGACCAGGATAAACTGGACAAAGGAGGGTCACATACCTAAAAGATTATATGCAGATTTACTGTAATTAAAATATAAATAAACAAATTAGCTTTAGAAAATGTGTTAGTCTATTTTAGTGCAATTCCTGTAAATTATGCATGTTGTTCTATAAAACATTTCCTTTGTTTAGGAGTAACAAAAATAGATCCAGAATCTTCGATTCTCTCAAGAGAAGTAGCCGAGTTCTTGTTATTCAAGAACAAATTTTTGTAGCACAACCAATTTGATTTAATAGAAATCAAGGGAGTTTTGATAATTGCTTGTGTCTTTTACATCGTGTTATTTATCACTATAAATTTATATCTAGCTATTTAAGTTTCAGAGCCAAAGCACAACTCGATTTTTCAAGATAGTAAAAATTAAGAAAATCAAGAAAACACATTCACCCCCTATGTGTTGCACTTCATACCTAACAAGTGGTATCACAGCAAAATCTGTAAGCAAACATATTAGATCTTGGAAGTATGAGTGCACAGAAACTTAACAATATCAAGATTCATGTCTTTGACAAAGCGAACTATACCCTATGAAAGAAAAAGATGATGTTGTTCATCAGGATGACTATTCCACTATATTTTGAAATTCTCAAGCATTGACCCTTCATTCCTATGGTGAGGGTACCTGAAGCAATTGATGGTGATATGGTCATTTCTGGTCACTTTGCTCCTAAAAATTCATCTGCATATACTAACCAGAAAAATAGAAAGTTTCACTTGACAATAGCTTGCAACTCATTCTCATTGAATCTCTTGATAATATAATGTACAACAACATTATCAACTGTAAGTCAGCCAAGCAGATATGGAAAAAGATAAAAATTATGTGTAAAGGTACTGAAGAAGTGAGGTCAAACCAAAAAAGGATTCTAGTCTCACTATATGAGGGTTTCAAGGCTAAACCTAAAGAAGGCATTACTGAGGTTTTTGAAAGGTTCAACAAACCGATAAATGATTTCAACTGCATGACAAGTATTATGAAGCTGAGGAGATCAACCTAAAATTCTTGCTCACTCTTCCTCACAATCTAGAACAAAAAATCACTACAATAAGATAAGAGAGATATCTAGAATGAATAACTTTCAAGGTTTATCAAATGGATGTGAAAAGTGCATTTCTTAATGGTAAATTGGAAGAAGAAGTTTATGTGCAAGAACCACCTGAATTTGAAGATCTAGAATTTCTAAACTACGTGTATAAACTGTTAAAGGCTCTTTATGGATTGAAGAAAACACCTAGAGTATGGTATGACACACTGTCAGAATTTTTACTCAAACATGGATTCACTAGAGGGACAACTGATAAGACTCTATTCTACAAGCAGCATGGTGATGACATTATCCTAGTTCAAATTTATGTGGATGATATTATTTTTAAGTCTACAAATGAAAAGCTATATCAAAGATTCTCAAGACTCATGTAGAGTGAATAAAAGATATGCATGATGGGAGAGCTAAATTACTTCCTTGGCATGCAAGTTAGACAAAGGAGTGATGGCATCTTTATCAGTCAAACCAAGTATGTCAAAGATCCGGTGAAGAAATTTTGAATGGTTGACTGCTCACCTGCATTAATATCTATGTCTACAACTACCAAGTTGGATGAGGATAAGAAAGGAAAAACTGTAGACATATCAGGTTATAGAGGAATGATTGGATGTTTGCTGTACTTAACTGCTAGTAGACCAGACATCATGTTTGTTATAAAATCCGGGAAATTACGACTATTTTATGTTGTATTAAATAAGGTATTTTATGTTTTATTACAATGTGAATTATATGTGATCATAAATTTGACCTATTGTGTGTTTTAAATGTTTAGTATGATTTCAGGTATTTTTCCGCTATTTTATTTCGCGATAAATGTGTTTATATATAATATTATGTTATCGAGATTAAATTTTAATACTCGATATTGCGAGTGGGGTATTTGACATTATCTTGCATAATATGGAGTTTACCATATTGGTTTTTGGAACATTTAGTTAATTTTGAAAATATTTCATTTCGTGAAAAATGATATTACCAAGCCCCCTACTGGAACGTTAAAGCCCACAAAAAATGTATTTAAATTTTTATAAAATAGTGGGACTTTCAAATATTCAATATTCTTGCATTTTTGAATTATTTGTATTTTTGAGGAATTTTGGCATAATTTTTATATTTGTTGGATTTAAAAAATTATTTCCCGTTAATTATTAATTTTAGGCTAATTATTTCTATTAAATAATGTAATTAGGCCCTAAATAATTTTGGGGATATTATTTTTGTTATTATAAATAGAATTTTAATTATTATTTATTTGTATAAAAATTAAAAAAATATACTAATTATCTGAAAAATCTTTGAAAATGAGGGTTAGGGTTTCAACAACTGTTCTTGGAATCAAATCATGATTTTGAGGTGATCTGGAAAACAAAAGTAGTCATGTTTGTAGTCATTGTGAAGCTCTCGAAGAGTACAATCCATTTCTATCATTAAAAAATACCTCATATTGGTAAATTTTAATTTCGAATTTGAGGTTTATGTTGAAATTTGGGGTTTTTTGATTAAGTGATTGTTGATTGTTTTTGATGATATGAACATATTTCCTGTGATTATTAAATTTTATTGGTGTATAAAACATCGTTCTTTAATTACGAGAAGTGTTAAGTCGAGTTCTTAGTTTTGTTAAATTTTAATTCGATTTTTGAGATTATGTGATGATTGGTTGATGATTATATTGGCTGGAATAGGTTGTAGGTAATCTAAGCTTCATGTTGATATATAAATCTCTAAGTTTGGTTTCGATTTTGTTAAAAGTCAAAATTTCCGACCAAGTCGTCGGATTTTGCATCGATTTGGTCGGAATCAGAGGTCTTGGCGTCGTTTCTTGTTGTTGATATTGTAAGGGAATTAAGGAGATGATTTAGAATAAAAGGAGGCAAAAAACCGAGGTAATCGGTCACGTTTTGGGCCTGTTTGTGACTCACTTGAAAACGGTGAAGTCGCCGGTTTCCGGGTTTGATTCCCAGATTCCGGTGACATTCAACTGGTTTTCCGATCATCTTCCCATCCCTGACCGCCCTTAAATCTGCCAAACCCTAATCCCCCAAACCGATTTTCGTTTTTGTGAATTATTTTTAAAAAATAATTCAAAATTCTATACTTAATTTCAAAAATAGTTTTTTTTTAATTCTAAAATAATTTGGTTAATTATTTTTAAATAATTAATTGAATTATTTTAATTCCAAAAAAAATATTTTCTTTTATTATTTTCAAAAATCATAATTTAATTTAATTATTTATAATTTATTTTGATTAATTATTTAATTAATTGATTAATTTATTTAGTCAATTAATTTTATCTATAAATAGTTAAATAAAATGTAATTATTTATAATTGAGTCGAATAATGATTTAAAATTGTTTTGAGCTTTAAAATATATAAAAGGGTATTGAATATTCAATTAATATTGTTATTAATTGAATTATTCATATTGTATTCATAATAAATAGAGTGTTCATTCGTTTAATACGTAACGAACGTGTCCAGACCAGAGATGTTCAAAAAATCCGAAACCCGAAATCTGATCGGATCCGATTCGGAAAAAGCTTGAAAAGTCCAATTCACAAAATATCTGTTTTACATGAAGTAACTTTATAGAGTGATTTTATTCCAATGTTTCTTCATGTATAGAATTTATTTATAATGCACAAAATATCTGTTTTACATATAGTAACTTTATAAAGTGATATATTGATGGTTGTTTAAATGTCTCGTACTGGGAAGTCAAAACTGCATGTAGATAAGTGGAGATATCGACAAGACAAACGTCATACAGAGAACTAGAGATATCGATAAGTCATTCTACATATCGACATGAGACATCCCTACACATTAATGAAAATCTCAATAACAGCTCAAATTTACAGAATATAACCAACTTGAAGATTCAAGATTATCCATCAACGAACCGTTTTATCACTAAAATGGAAAGTCTAAAAATGTAGCTTGAGGAGTGCAAAATCAAAGGCCAAGATGAACTGGACAAAGGAGAGTCACATACCTAAAAGATTATATGCAGATTTTCTGTAATTAAAATAAAAATAAACAAATTAGCTTTAAAAAATATGTTAGTCTATTTTAGTGCAATTCCTGTAAATTGTGCATGTTGTTCTATAAAACATGTCACGGGTTCTTTGTTTAGGAGTAACAAAAACAGATCTAGAAATCTTGGATTCTCTCAAGAGAAGTAGTCGGGTTCTTGTTATTCAAGAATACATATTTGTAGCACAACTAATTTGATTTAATAGAAATAAAGTGAGTTTTGATATTTGCTTGTGTCTTTTATATTGAGTTATTTATCACTACAAATTTATATCTAGCTATTTAAGCTTCAGAGACAAAGCACAACTCGATTTTTCAAGATAGTAAAAATCAAGAAAATCAAGAAAACATATTCACCCCCTATGTGTTGCACTTCATACCTAATAAGTGGTATCACAACAAAATATAAAAGTAAACATATTAGATCTTGGAAGTATGAGTGCACGGAAACTTAGCAGTATCAAGATTCATGTGTTTGACAAATCGAACTATACCCTATGGAAGAAAAAGATGTTGTTGTTCATCAGGATGGCTAATCCACTATATTTTGAAATTCTCAAGCATGGACCCATCATTCCTATGGTGAGGGGACCTGAAACAATTGATGGTGATATGGTCATTTCTGGTCACTTTTCTTCTAAAGATCCATATACATATACTGAACCTGAAAAGGGGAAAGTTTCACCTGACATTAGCTTGCAACTCATTCTCATTGAATCTCTTGATAATGTCATGTACAACAACATTATCAACTGTAAGTCAGCCAATCAGATATGGGAAAAGATAAAGATTATGTGTAAAGGTACTGAAGAAGTGAGGTCAAACCAAAGAAGGATTATAGTCTCAAATATGAGGGTTTCATGGATAAACCTAAGGAAGGCATTACTGAGGTTTTTGAAAGGTTGAACAAACTGATAAATAATTTCAGCTGCATGACAAGTATTATGAAGCTGATGATGTCAACCTAAAATTCTTGCTCACTCTTCCTGACCATCTAGAATAAAATATCTCTATAATAAGAGAAGGGAGAAATCTAGGGAGAATAACTTTGGAGGTTTTATATGGCATTTTTAAAACCTATGAGCCGGAGATAATGTAGAGAAAGTTATTAAAAGTAAGTCAAGGACATGTGTCACAGCCCGAAAATATAACTAAAGATAAAAACACTTAAACATATATGAATGGGTTGGACAAGGATTAGAGAGTTGGATTACATAAGAATCTTGAGGAATTGAATGAAAAATGGAGGGGATGGTGTGTGTGTGTGTGTGTTCAACCGAGAGGGAGAGAAAATAGGGGATGAAGAGAAAAGAAAGTGAGTTGGTTGAGTGGAGTGATCACAAATGATTTCATTTAATAGCTTGGTGAGTTTTTATGTGCTAATTTATATAGTGGGGTTGGAAAGTACTAGGTTACCCTTCCACTATACTAACCAAACTATGCATTCAAAGCTAGTCTAGTAATTTGGCTAGTAGAAAAGATGTTAGTGGGGTTGGAAATGACATTAGTGTCCCCCTCTCCTTTTGGATGATCAAATGCATGCATGGGCAATTTAGTAATCCACAATATTTTTTATTCATATTTCTATATATCATTTTACAGAATGACTTTTATAAATAAAAATGTAATTCCATAAATTACAAGAATTGTACCATAAAATAGCTTGGAATTTTAGAAAATTTATGAGATCACTTTCATAATTTTAAAAGAAAATATATTTTGGAAAGTAATTATCATCAACAACTAATATCTTTAAAATTTTACACAAAATTCCAGATAAAATACTTCGCTTATCGATTTATAATATTCTACTGTACTCGGTCACATAAACATTTAATTGACACATATTCATGCATGTCTTTAATAATTTATAATCGAATATTTAAATAAAACTCAGTTACAAGTAATCAAATACCGCTCGTAATATCCTCTCCCCCTTAAAGGATTCTAACTTCAGAATCTAGGATAACAAGTGAGGATATTGCACTCGTATATCAGACTCTAACTCCCACGTTGACTCTTCAACCTTGGGATTCCTCTAAAGTACTTTTACTAATCTCACTGATTTATTTCGAAGACTCTTTTCTTGCCAGTCTAGTATCTTGACAGGTTACTTTACATATGACAAATCTACCTGAATATCTATTGGCTTAAACTCTATAACATGCTTGACATCTGGGTTATAGTTCTTGAGTAATGACACATAAAATACATTTTGAACATGCTGATATTGTGGCGGCAAAGCTAGCTCGTAAGCAACTTTTCCCACTTGACTCAAAATTTCAAAGGGGCCGATGTATCGCAGTGCTAATTTTCCTTCCCAAATCTGATCAATTCCATAGTGATAATTTTAGAAATACGGGTTCGCCTGCTTGGAAATTCACAACCTTTTGAGCAGGGTTTGCGTACTTCCGTTGCCTGTCTTGAGCAACAAGCAATCTCTTCTGGATCAATTTGACCGTCTCTTTCATCAGTTGAAAAATTTCAGGGCCGAGAATCTTTCCTTCTCCGACTTCGTCCCAACTTGTTGGCGATCTGCACTTCCTTCCGTATAGAGCTTCATATGGCGGCATACCAATACTGGAGTGATGACTATTGTTGTAAGAGAATTCTACAAGTGGTAGATGATCGTTCGAACTTCCTGCAACGTTGATTGCACAACTACGCAACATGTCTTTGACTGTCTGAATAGTCCGCTCGCTTTGATTGTCCATTTGTGGATGATACGCCGTGCTCAAATTCAGCCTTGTGCTAAGACTTTCTTGAAATTGTATCCAAAATCTCGAATTAAATCACGGGTCTCGATCTGAAACTATCGATACAGGTACGCCGTGACGTAATACAATTTCGTGCACGTACAAGTGAACTAGCTTATCTAACGAAGACTTCTCATTGATGGGAAGAAAATGCGCTGACTTCGTAAGGCGATCAAATATAACCCATATAGCATCGTGTCCGGATCTTGTTCGAGGTAATCCTACTATGAAATCCATGGAAATATTCTCCCACTTCCATTTGAAATCTTTAAAGGTTGAATGAAACCACTAGGTTCCTAATGTTCCGCTTTCACCCTTTGACAAGTGTAACACTTGGTGACCCACTCTGCAATTTCCCTTTTCATATTTGGTCACCAGAACTTTTTTTTAAATCTTGGTACATCTTCGTGCTTCCTGGATGAATTGAAAATCTTGAGTTGTGCGCCTCTTATAATATCTCGTTCTTTAGTTTGGTCACCTGAGGAATCCAGATTCTTGATGAAAACCAAAATACACCTTGGTCATCTTTTTGCGTGTATAATTCCTTTCATGTCAGTTGATTATTCTCCTTGTTCAATACCTCTTCCTGACATCTTCTTATCTTCTCCAATAATTCTGGCTGGAAGGTAATAGCTTGACACATCTCTTCCATTCCTCCGTTAATACAAAGTTCCTATTGAAATTCCTCAATCTCCTTGAAAAATTCTCTTGACATTGTCATTATATTCAACTTCTCCTTTCTACTCAAAGAATCAGCTACTCTATTTGCTTTTCCCGGGTGATAATGTATCGAGCAATCGGAATCTTTAATCAGCTCTAACCATCTCCGTTGCCTCATATTGAGTTCTTTTTGCGTAAATTTATACTTCAGGCTCTTACGGTCTGTGTAAATTTCACATCTTTCTCCATTTAGATAGAGTCTCCATATTTTGAGCGCGAATACAATGGCTGCTAACTCCAAATCGTGCGTAGGATAATTCAGTTCATGAGGTTTAAGCTGTCTTGATGCATATGCAATCACCTTATTGTGTTGCATTAGCACACAATGTAATCCTTTATGTGAAGCATCGCTATATATCACAAACATCTCCTTTGTCATTCTTGAACAATGCCTTTGCCTTTGCAGAATTCACTCAAGGTTGCATTTCTGAATTCTGTTCCATTATCACTTCTCAATCTTTTTACACAGTTGTAATCTTCAGCCTATTTTTATATCTTCTTGATGTGCTCAATTATGATATGTGGAGTTTTAATCTTTAAAGTGCATAAACTCTACCCAAGTATATCTTGAGAAATCATCCACCATCACAAGTGCATATTTTTTTCTTGAAATTGATAAGACATTTACTGGCCCAAACAAGTCCATATAAATTAGTTGCAAGAAAGTACTTATAGAATTCACAGTTTTTGATTTATGACTTGATCTTTTCATTTTTCCTTTCTGACAAGCATCACAAACCTCAACTTTAGCAAACTCCAGTTTAGGCATGTCTCTTATCAACTCTTTTTTGACCAAGGTGTTAATTGCCTTGAAATTCAAGTGAGACAACTTTTTATGCCAGAGGTTGCTTTTTTCTTCTGATGCCTTGGTGTAGAAGCAACAAACACCATCCTTATTTGTTGAGTCAAAATCTGCAACAAACAAGTTCCCTTTCCTTGCTCCTTTCAGAGCAACTTCACCAGTTTTCTTGCTGATAAAAGTGCATTCTTCTTTGTTGAATAAAACTTTAAAGCCTTTGTCTGCAAATTGGCTAATACTGAGAAGATTCACTTTAAGACCAACTACCAGTTCTACGTCATAAATGACAACATTTTCAGAAACAATCTTGCCATACCCCATTGTGAATCCTTTGCTGTTGTCTCCAAAGGTCACCAAAGGGCCAGCTTTCTCCTCAAACCGTGATAACATGACTTTATCACCTGTCATATGCCTGGACCATCCATTATCTATGATCCAGATGACTTTCTTCACTTTGCCCTGCACATAATGAGTTTTAAGTGTGTTGAGCAACCCAAGCAGTGTTGGGTACTTTCTTCTTGTTAACTGATTTAGCAGAAGTTGAATGAGTAGTTTCAGATAAAATAGAATTCATTGACTGTTGATCAGTTTTCCTTTCTATTGTAGACCCAATTTTTATTTCTTTGAGGTCTATTCTCAATTTATGACAACTTTTCATCACTTTTAAGTTGCAAAGAATGCAGTCAAACTTGTCACAGAAGGAGTAGGGATCACTTGCATTTGCTTCATTGTATTTGCAGGCTCCTTCAGTTGGCTTGCTAAATGCTTTTTTATAAAGGTGAGTTAGGTGATTCATAGAGCCACATTTTTCATATTTCTTTCTTGGAACATCTGTAACATAAGCAAAATTGTTGCTTTTGTTTATCCCTATTTTACCATTTCTATTTTTCTTTTTCTTTCTTGCATCTTCAGTTTTGGTTTCTTTAACAGGTGTCTTGGAACTTTGTTTGTCCATGAGCCTCTCTTTAGTATTGGAAGGCTGAGTTGATTCTTCAGTTTTCTTCTCTTTGTCCTCATCAGCAATTTCTTGCTTGATAATCAATTCTTCTTCATTGAAGTTGACTTCACATGCTTTGAATATAGGTGCATTAACCTCTTTTAAAAAGTTTGGAGCATTCTTTGCTTTCCCTTTGTCTTCTACAGTCTTCTTTTTGTCATTCATAGCATCATAGTCAAGGACAATAGAAATATTTGCACATGGCTTATTTTTCTCATGGTATTGTCCGACCAGTTCAGATGCATTTCTGAAAGATTTCATCTTTACTTCATTCTTTTCCAGCTTCTCCCTTAGTACTGCTTCAATTCTATTTGCACACTTGAGCTTGTTCTTTAGATATGCATTTTCTTGTTTTAAAGCTTCAAGCTCCACCAACAACAATTCAGTTTCTTTCTTCTCACTTTCAAGCTTCTCATTTATCTTTGTTAATCTGTTAACTTCTTCATTAGCAGCAATCATGCTTGTGTGGATGTGAAACATTAATGTGCTCATCTGTTCAACAGTTTCCTTATATTGATTGTTAGTCGCTAAACACGCGCTAATATTACACGCAAGTATACGAGTTCATAAGTAGTATAGAATTTTTCTAGTTCGTTCCCATAGAGACTGTATTGGTTAACTAATTAATTCACGCACTTAAGCAACAATGTATGATTATTATTCAATGCTAAGACGATAATAAATTGAGGTTGTTTATAACTAAGAATTACGCTAACTATTATAACTACGAAATTAAGGTTGACTGAATTAATATATATGACAAACATGGGATTCTAACTTCATTAAATACTTCATTCAATAGCCTTATTGTTCTCAACCTTAGCATGCAATGGTGATGACACTAATTAGACAACACGAAACTGATAAACGCCAACTTTCGTTGCACGAGTACCATACTACTAGACATCCATAAAAGAGATAGAAGCTGAATAGACACCAATTATATTGAGACCAGGGTATCTATAGAATTTGACAACATAACGGTTTAAGCACAAGTTATCTATCTTGATTATAAAGGGCAAGTAAGATGGGTAAAATTACCTACGAATCATGCATAACAATAACACATGAACCTATGCTAGCATGGCAAGTTCTAAATCCTTAAATTCACTATCGCTTCATTAAGAATTAACACACTATCTTATAAGTTCGCGATGCTCATAAGATGAATACGCACAACCAATACTAGCATTTCAATCAATCACCACATACTAAGGTATCAAAATAATTTAACTAAAGAAATCCATAAATAAATCCGTTAGAACCCCACGATAACGATTAGCCCATGATCGGACTCATCATCAACGTGGGTTCCGATGAAAGCATGGTATAACAAATGTAGTCTTTATAACGAATAAATAAAACCAAGTACAAACAAGAGTAAAGGTTCACAAGTAAGAAAACTAGCATCCAAATACAACTTAAAACAAAGATTCACAAGTAAAAATAAGATCTTTTTCGCATTCATTAAATTGGGCTAAAAACGATCTTCTTACGGCTCTCCTTGCGCTCTGGTATGTCTCTCTTATGAAAACATTCTTATTTGAATATATATAGCAACCCTTTGCAATCTGGAAGTCTCCCCACTTAGAATCGAATTAGAATCAGGATTCATATTTTCCGCACCGGCGCGGGCGCGCGCTATCGAAGCGCAGGCGCACTACCTTTCTGGAATCCTGGCGCGTCCACGCGCTATCACAGCGCGGACGCGCCGTCCTTCTGGGAAAAACTCATATTTAATCTTTTTCCTTGCTACTTCGAGCCGGCTTTCCACGAGCTTTTATTCCAACACCACCTTGACACCAAATTAGCACCAAAATAATGTTAATTCATCTGATTCACAGATTAATGCCTGAAATATAAAAACACTAGAAAATACATTAAAACACTTAACAACTTTAGTACAATGCATCAATTCAAATCTTATTAGAGCATTATAAAGTGTCATAAATGCCACTCAACATACCCCCAAACTTGAATCGATGCTTGTCCTCAAGCATAAACAGACTCAAAGAACAAGAGAATAAAAATGCATGAATACAACTAATATGAATGCATTGATCCCAATAGAATAACTAAACCAATCGACAAGCAACATATCAACAAATGCAGTTACTCAGCATAAAGATCAGTTAAATCATACAAATCAACTTACAAACTATAGACGTGCGTGTGTGCAGATGCTTACATATATACCATCACAACTAGATCGACAATCATGACTCACTACTTATTAAGACAATCACAAGTTTATAAACAGAATAAAAGCTAGACTCAAAATAACTTATAACACCTTCAATTCTATATCGGAGTTTAACATGGATTAATGCTTTTATTCACAATAAAACAACAGAAGTATGCTTATTTGATCGTGTAATGAGTGAGGTCCACAAAAGACTTATACAATAGTACCCATGTAGCGAGCGTTAGGTTAGCGGATCCCAGACTATAAAAGCCTTAGGTCATTAGGCACAAAGTCCCCTAAGAACTTAATAACTCGAGTACTAAAGAGCCCACTCGTGATCAATTATACATAACACTTATTCTTTTTTTTCTTTTTCTTCTTTTTTTCTATATTTTTTTCTACAAATTTCTGAATGAGTGCGTTTCGCTCCATCTCATCCAACTCTAGACTACTCATATAAATATGAGCCGACTACTAGCCATTTGACACCTAGCCACACAACTAGCAATGAACTCCAATTTCCTCCAATTTTTAAATATCCATGTCTTTTATTATTAAGAGAATATCCTAAATTATAAATATAAACAAGCGATTAAACCTTGACAAAACAACAAACCATGACTATGATCTAGCACTCTAGCAACCTATAAGACTTAGTGAAATACAAGTGTCTCTAGCATGCAAATCAACTTAATATGACTTAACATCTCTAAACACGACATCACTACACTAACATCAATATCACAAGTCAATCAGGAAATCATCTCAGGGATCATGTTATAATGCTGCATGAAAACTATATGAACAATATAACATAAAACTATCAAAATAAAAAAAACTATATGGCAAAATATGAAAACTATATGAACTAAACTATCATGAATATGCAAACTATATGAGACTCTCACAAAAACATATTCCTTCAACTACTACCCCCAAACTTAAAATATTCACTGTCCTCAGTGAAGGTAATGGTAAGGAATCAGGCATACCTAATCAAAATCAGAATCCTCACCCTCAGCGGGTGGAGTGTCGGGTGTGTCCAGAGCTGGATACATGGAATCCTCACCAAAAACTGGCCACTGGATATCAACTCCGATGGCTCTGAAAGCTGTCCCAAGTGCCTGGGTGAGATCACGTGCGAACCTGCTGTGAATGTCATGCATCGCATCCATCCTCCGTTCTAGACGCCTGTACTGCGTCATGCTCATGCCAGCTCCCATATCAGCTCCTTCCTCCTCCTCATGCGCCTGCTGCGATGGCTCTGCCTCATCTCCTAGCTGAGATCTCCATGCAGTCCTGCTCTGAGATCTCCATGCAGTCCTGCTCTCCTGAGTGGCCCCAGCAGCTGGCCTCCCACCAGGTAGGTGGTCAAAAGTATAACCAAGCCCCTTCATATCGGGCTTGCCTCCATCCCATTCTTGCATCGTAGCCAAAGTAGTGCTATCAATAGGAGCACTCGGGATCTGCAACTGCTCGTGTGCGGGCCAATGAACACCAACTGCCACACACAGCTTCGTCACCACAGATGCATATGGAATAGACCCCGTAGTACTCCCCTCAAGAACTTCAAAATCCCTTGATAAATCACCTTCCCCAAATTTATATAATCGCCCTGAAGAATACCCTATAACAACCGTGCACGCTCCACAGTAATCTCATGCACATGCGAAGATGGCATGATGTTAGCACATATAAAAGCGTTCCATACACGGGAAAACCTGTTTATTCTGGAAGCCGAGAACGTAGAATACTTGGTCGTGCCCCTCTTGATCTTCCAGTGAGTATCGGTCTGGCACATAATAGCAACAATAAGATCTAGATCAAAGTCCTCTGAGACAGCGCGGGCGCACGCTACTTCTGCCAAATCGGCACGGCCGCACGCTGTAACAGCGCGGGCGCGCCATGTTTCTGTGAAATCAGCGCGGCCGCGCACTAGGACAGCGCAGACGCGCCAAGCATCTGAAGTGAGCCCTGAATTTATTTTTTTCTGATTTTTTTGTGATTTTCTCCTTTCTTCTTGCTTCCTCTACTTACTAATGTACAACAAACTTGGGTTGCCTCCCAAGAAGCGCTTTTTTTACGTCGCTAGCTCCACGTAGAATCTCGAGATCAAACGGACAATAGAACAACACTAACCACCTCGCGGTTTGGCATGTCACCATTGTAATGTTTCAACCTCTAACTATTTACCTTGAATGCCCGACCCGGATCATTCTCAAAAATTTCCACCGCTCCATGTGGAAACACAATTTTGAACAATAAACGGCCCTGACCATCTTGACTTCAACTTTCCGGGAAAAAGACGGAAGACGAGAGTTGAACAAAAGAATTTTTTGCCCTGGCACAAATGATTTGAGCACTAAACCCTGATCGTGCCACCTCTTGTCTGTCTCCTTATACATTTTGTTGTTCTCATAAGCTTGAAGTCGAAACTCGTCGAGTTCATTCAATTAAAGCATCCTATTCTTTCCAGCCGCATCCAAGTCCAGATTGAACTTCTTTAAAGCCCAATATGCCTTATGCTCGAGCTCCACAGGCAAATGACACCCCTTACCATAAACCAACTGAAACGACGACATTCCCAATGGAGTCTTATATGATGTTCTATAAGCCCAAATAGCTTCATCAAGCTTCAAAGACCAATCTTTCCTTTATGGACACACAACCTTCTCTAAAATGTGTTTGATCTCTCTGTTAGATACCTCAGCTTGACCATTCGTCTGAGGATGATAAGCCGTAGCAATGCGATGATTCACATTATACCTTTTCATCAAAGCAGTGAACTTGCGATTGCAAAAATGCGACCCCTCATCACTGATTATGACTCTTGGAGTTCCAAACCTTGTGAATATCTGCTTGTGAAGAAAATTAAGCACCACTTCCGCATCGTTCATTGGCAACATCTTAACTTCAACCTATTTTGACACATAATCAACTGCCAACAAGATATACTGATTGTTACAAGATGAGATAAATGATCCCATGAAGTCAATTCCCCAAACATCGAAGACCTCAACCTCGAGAAGCACATTAAGAGGCATCTCATCCCTCTTAGACATATTACCCACATGTTGACATCGATCACATTTCAAAAAGAATTGGTGAGCATCTTTAAATAATGTCGGCCAAAAGAAACCTGCTTGAAGAACACGAGCTGTTGTATTTTCTCTACCATAATGTCCTCCATAAGCCGTTGAGTGGCAACCTCGCAAGATCCCCCCCGTTTCGCTATAAGGAATACATCTCCTGATGATTTGGTCAGCTCCTTGATGAAAAAGAAACGGCTCATCCCACATATACCACTTCACTTCATGTAGAAACTTCTTCCTTTGAGCATAAGATAAGTCGGGAGGCATGATATTACTTACAAGATAGTTCACAATGTCTGCGAACCACGGTTCTTCTTCTTGCACTCCAAATAGCCGCTCGTCGGGAAAAGATTCATTTATCAATGTCTTATCCAATGAAGTAACATTAGGACTCTCTAAACGCGAGAGATGATCAGCGGTTTGATTTTCAGTCCCCTTTCTGTCCTTGATCTCTAGTTCAAATTCTTGAAGCAAAAGTACCCATCTAATCAATCTAGGCTTCGAGTCCTTCTTTGAGACTAGATATCAAATTGCAGCGTGATTAGTAAAAACCGTCACCTTAGTCCCAAGTAGATAAGATCAAAATTTCTCAAAACCATAGACAATAGCCAAAAGTTCTTTCTCCGTAGTAGTATAATTCAGTTGAGCACCATTTAGGGTCTTACTAGCGTAGTAGACCACATGAAATATTTGTTCTCCCTCTGCCCAAGAACTGCTCCAACTGCATAGTCACTTGTATCACACATCATCTCAAAAGGTTCATTCCAATCAAGTGTAGTTATGACTGGTGCCATGATTAAACTCTTCTTCAATATCTCAAAAGCTGCAAGGCACTCGTCATCAAAATTGAAAGGAACATCTTTCTCTAGCAAACTGCACAATGGCTTTGAAATTTTTGAGAAGTCTTTGATGAAACGCCTTTAGAAACCCGCATGACCAAGAAAACTGCGAATTCCCTTAACATAAATGGGTGGAGGAAGATTCTCAATGACCCCCACCTTGGCCTTGTCCACCTCTAGACCTTTAGTAGAAACCTTCTGCCCGAGAATAATGCCATGACGCACCATAAAGTGACATTTCTCCCAATTGAGAACCAGATTGGTCTCAACATACCTCTTGAGAACGTGTCTAAGATTTTGCAAGCATTCATCAAAAGAATCGCCAAAGACTGAGAAGTCATCCATGAACACCTCCACATTCTAGCCAATTATATCAGAAAAGATGGCCATCATGCATCTCTGAAATGTGGTTGGTGCACCACACAGACCAAAAGAAACTCATCTGAAGGCGAAAGTACCAAATAGACAAGTGAAGGTAGTTTTCTCCTGATCTTCTGGAGTGATACAAATCTGATTGTAACCTGAATAACCATCCAGAAGACAATAGTACTCATGACCGGCTAACATGTCAAGCATCTGATCAATGAAGGGCAAAGGGAAGTGATCCTTTCTAGTGGCTTTGTTCAGTTTCCTGTAGTCCATGCAAACTCTCCACCCCGTGACTGTTCTAGTAGGAATAAGCTCATTCTTCTCATTTTCTACCACAGTAATACCAACTTTCTTTGGCACACATTAGACCGGGCTTACCCATGAACTGTCAGAAATAGGGTAGATGATCCCTGCATCTAGCCACTTAAGAATTTCCTTCTTCACTACCTCCTTCATGATTGGATTGAGTCTTCTTTGCTGCTCGACCGTAGGCTTGCTACCTTCCTCTAGCAGAATTTTATGGATGCACTAAGAAGGGCTAATTTCCTTGATATCTGTTATAGTCCATCCAATTGCCGATTTGAACTCTCTCAAAATCCTCAAAAGCTTTTCCTCATCAATACCTGAAAGGTCAGATGCAATAATAACAGGCAGAGTAGATGCATCACCTAAAAATGCATACCTCAAATGCTCAGGTAAAGGCTTAAGCTCAAGAGTGGGAGCCTCCTCAATAGATTGCTTGAGGCAGTTAGGATATATATTCAATTCCTCCATTCTAAGATATTGAAAAGGCATATCTATCTTCCTCTTCCAGGGAGAAGCATTCAAATACTGCAATTGTTCTTCACCTTCATCATCTTCACTATCCGAATTCCCCAACAAGGCTTTTTCTAAGGCATCGGACCTTAGCAATTGGTCAAGTTCCGATGTGACCACCGAATCAACCAACTCCACTTTTAAGAACTCCTCATTATCAATAGGAAATTTCATATCATTGAACACATTAAAAGTCACATCCTGATCCAGAACTCGCATTGTGAGCTCACCCTTCTGCACATCTATCAAGGTTCGGCCAGTCGCCAAGAAAGGTCTCCCCAAGATTATGGGAATCTTCTTATCCTCCTCGAAATCAAGAATGATAAAATCAGCAGGGAAGATGAGTTTAACAACCTTGACCAAGATATCCTCCACAATACCACGCGGATATGTAATAGAACGGTCGGCCAACTGCAAGGTCATATAAGTTGATTTTGGATCAGGCAAGTCCAACTGCTTGAAGATTGACAAAGGCATCAGATTGATGCTAGCTCCCAAGTTACATAAGCATCTGTCAAAAGACACTTTTCCTATAGTACACAGAATAGTGAAGCTTCATGGATCCTTAAGCTTCGGAGGCAACTTCTGTTACAGCACAACACTGCATTCCTCTGTGAGAGCGACTGTTTCTAAATCATCTAGCTTCACCTTCTGAGAAAGAATATATTTCATAAAATTTGCATAACTAGGCATCTGCTCAAGAGCCTCAGCGAAAGGTATGTTGATATGAAGTTTCTTGAACACCTCCAGAAACTTCTCAAATTGCTTGTCCAGCTTTTTCTTCTGCAACCGCTTGGGAAAAGGCGGTGGAGGATAGATCTGCTTCTCCCCTATATTACCTTCACGAGGAGTGTGCTCAACAATAGTCTTTCTTAATTCCACTTCTACTTCCTGCTGCTCTACTTCTTTCTCAGCCTCAGCTTCTTCATTCAACACTTGAATTTGTTCGGGATTCGCAACCTTTCCAGACCTTAAAGTAATTGTCTTTACCTGCTCGTTAGCTTCCCTCTTTCCTGGAACTTTAGTGTCACTAGGTATTGTACCAGGCTGACGATTTAGCAAGACATTGGCAATTTGCCCAATTTAATTTTCCAAGGTCTTGATAGAAACAGCTTGACTCTTACACATAAGCTTCAACTCCTTTAATTCAGATTTTTCATTGGCTTGTTGCAGCTGGAGTTGTTGTCTTGGTGCATATTGCGATTACTGAAAGCCAGGGGGGTTGTACTGCTTAGCTGGATATTGCTGATAAGGCTGTTGAACCGCATTCTGAGTGTTACTCCAGCTGAAATTAGGATGATTGCGGTTGTTGGGATGATAGGTGGCTGGAACTGGTTGCTGCGATCGCTGGAAGTTGCTCACAAACTGAGCTGATTCACTAGAAATTGCGCACTGATCAGTCTCGTGGGCACCAACACAAAGCTCACAGACACTAGCGATTTAATTAACTCCATAATTAGTCAAAGTGTCCACCTTCATCATCAAAGACTTTAGTTGGGCAACGATAGTAGTTGCTGCGTCCAACTCTAGAATTCCTGGGACTTTTCCCTGAGTCAGCCTCTGGGAAGGATTCTGGTACTCATTAGCAGCCATCAGTTCAATAAGTTCATAAGCTTCATCGTAGCTTTTAGCCCACAAGGCTCCTCCTGATGCTGTATCAAGCATGGGTCTAGAAGTAGCACCCAATCCATTGTAGAAATAGTTGGTAATCATCCAATCAGGCATGCCATGGTGTGGGCACTTCCTTAGCATCTCCTTATATCGATCCCAAGCCTCACACAGAGATTCTCCTGTTTGCTAAGCAAACTGAGTAAGAGCATTCCTGATTACAACAGTCTTTGCCATAGAGAAGAATTTAGTGAGAAACTTTTGCGTAAGATCCTCCCAAGTGGTGATAGACCCTGCTGGTAGAGAGTGTAACCAACACTTAGCTTTGTCCCTTAGAGAGAATGGGAAGAGGCGTAGCTTGATAGCATATTCAGTCACATCATTAAACTTGAAGGTGTCGCAGATCTCGATGAAATCCCCGATGTGCATGTTGTGGTCTTTAGTAGGAGAACCCCCAAACTGAACTGAGTTCTGTATCAGCTGAATCGTGTTTGACTTGATCTCAAAAGTGTTAGCCCTGATGGATGGTCTGATGATGCTTGACTGAATGTCATTAATCTTAGGCTGAGAATAGTCCATCAAAGCCTTCGGATTTTCCGCTTGATCACCCATCTCTACTAAAGATGGTTCTTCAACTTTCTCTTCTTCTTCTACCTTCTTTTCTTCCTCAAAAACTTCCTTACGAACTACCACAAGTTCTTCCTTGGCTTTATCCAGTGTTCTCTTATGAGTACGTGAACACGTATGCATGCACCCTCGCTAGAGTACCTGAAATAAAACAAGGAACAAATAAGTAACAATGTTCGAGTAAATGAACTTTAACGACCATTGATGGAAAACACATAAACTATAAATTAACATTGCAGTCCTCAGCAGCGGCGCCAAAAACATGTTAGTCGCTAAACACGCGCTAATAATACACGCAAGTATATGAGTTCGCAAGTAGTAAAAAATCTTTTCTAGTTCATTCCCACAGAGACTGTATTGGTTAACTAGTTAATTCACACACTTAAGAAACAATGTATGGTTAGTATTCAATGCTAAGATGATAAGAAATTGAGGTTGTTTATAACTAAGAATTATGCTAACTATTATAACTATGAAATTAAGATTGACTGAATTAATATATATGACAAACATGGGATTCTAACTTCATTAAATACTTCATTAAATAGCCTTATTGTTCTCAACCTTAGCATGCAATGGTGATGACACTAATCAAACAACATGAAACTGATAAACGCCAACTTTCGTTGCACGAGTACCATACTACCAAACATCCACAAAAGAGATAGAAGTTGAATAGACACCAATTATATTGAGACCCTATATGTCTATAGAATTTGACAACATAATGGTTTAAGCACAAGTTATCTATCTTGATTACATAGGGAAAGTAAGATGGGTAAAATTACCTACGAATCATGCATAACAATAACACATGAACCTATGCTAGCATGGCAAGTTATAAATCCTTAAATTCACTGTCGCTTCTTTAAGAATTAACACACTATCTTATAAGTTCACGACGCTCATAAGACGAATACGCACAACCAATACTAGGATATCAATCAATCACCACATACTAAGGTATCAAACAATTTAACTAAAGAAATCCTTAAATAAATCCGCTAGAACCCCACGATAACGATTAGCCCATGACGGACTCATCATCAACGTGGGTTCTAATGAAAGCATGGTATAACAAACGTAGCATCCAAATACAACTTAAAAAAAAGATTCACAAGTAAAAATAAGATCTTCTTCGCCTTCGTTGAATTGTGCTAAAAACAGTATTCTTACGGCTCTCCTTACGCTCTGGTATGTCTCTCCTATGAAAATATTCTTATTTGAATATATATAGAAGCCCTTTGCAATCTGTAAGTCTCCCCACTTAGAATCGAATTAGAATCAGGATTAATATTTTCCGCACCGGCGCGACCGCGCGCTATCACAGCGCGGGCGCGCTGCCTTTCTGGAATCCTGGCACGGCCGCGCACTCTCACAGCGTGGGCGCGCCGTCCTTCTGTGAAAAACTCAGATTTCATCTTTTTCCTTGCAGCTTCGAGCCAACTTTCCACGAGCTTTTATTCCAACACTACCTTGACACCAAATTAGCACCAAAATAATGCTAATTCACCTGATTCACAAATTAATGCCTGAAATGCAAAAACACTAGAAAACACATTAAAACACTTAACAACTTGAGTACAAATTCATCAATTCAATGCTTATTAGAGCATTATAAAGTGTCATAAATGCCACTCAACATTGATTCACATTTAAATCAATGGTGGTAAGAGTTGGTATCTGTGATTTAGATGAGGATGATTCTCCTTGCTCCAAGGCCATGAATGCATAATTTCCAAATTCTTCATCTTCATCATTTACAGAGTCATCCCAACTTTTACCCTCTGCAATATAATCTTTGCTTTGTTGTTTCTTCAGAAGAGCTTCATACTTTGCTTCAAGTTCAAGATAAGCTTTATCCTTCTATGCTTTCTTGGGTTTTCTACATTCTGTAGCAAAGTGGCCTGGTTCATCACAATTGAAGCACCTTATCTCAGATCTGTCAATATATCCAGTTTTGTAGCCATTCTTGCTATCAGATATGTATTTCCCTTTTTCTTTCCAGCTGTTGTCTTTGTTGAAAGACTGTTCTTTGCTGTTGAAAAATCTTGGCTTCTTTACTCTAATGTTAGAGAATTTTCTAGCCAAATAAGCCATTGACTGATCTAGCTCATCCAGTTCTTCAAGAGTGTAGAATTCATCTTTTTCCAATTCCAGAATGACTTGTTCCTGTGAATCATTTGTTCTTTGCTCACTTGTTGAGGCAACTGGAATTTGAGATCTTGGCTCATCAGTAGATGTTTGGCTTTTATTGACATTTAAAGCACTTGAGCCATCTACAACATGTCCTTGGCCAGATCTCAATAATTTTCTCTAAATCATTTCAAGTTCATATATTTTAAGAATTCCATACAGAACTTCCATTGTTATTCTACTCAAGTTTATCCCTTCCCTAATTGCTGAGATTTTCTGTTCCAAATGATCAGGGAGAGTAAGCAAGAACTTCAGGTTCACTTCTCCAGCTTCATAATATTTGTCATGAAACTTCAAATCATTTATCAGCTTGTAAAACCTTTCAAACACATCTGTTATACTTTCCTTTGGCTTGGCCATGAAACCCTCATAATGTGAAATCAGTATTCTTCTTTGGTTTGACCTAACTTCTTCAGTTCCCTCACACAATATCTCCATCTTTTCCCAAATCTGTTTTGCAATGTCATAGTTGACAATGTTGTTATACATTACATTGTCAAGTAACTCAATTAAGATTAACTGCAAGCTACTATCCAGGGAAACTTTCTCTTTTTTCAGGCTCAGTATACTCAGAAGGATCTTTTGGAGCATAATGAGCCGGGATAACCATGTCTCCATCTGTAGATTCTTCAACTCTAACCACAGGAGTGAAGGGCCCATTCTTGAGGATCTGAATGTAGAGTGGATTGGCCATCCTGATAAACAACATCATTTTCGTTTTCCAAAGAGTGTAGTTAGCTTTGTCAAAGGTAGGAATTTTGATGCTATTGATTTTCTGTGTATTCATTCTTCCAAGATCTTGAATCTGTTTACTTTCAGATTTGACTCTGATACCACTTGTTAGGAAATGAATAACACAGAGGGGGGGGGGTGAATGTGTTTGATTGTTTTTGGGCTTTTCTTTAATGTTTATGATTGAACAAACTAAATTAAATCTTGTAGTAAAATGTGTTCATGCAGAAATTAAGCTTGCAGAAAATAAAGAACATAAATATTCAAAACTCACTTAATTTTATATTAAAATTAAGAATGTTTTGCTATAAAATTTCTAGGCTCTTTGTTGATAAAGAGCTTAGCTTCTCCTTGAGAGTGTTACAAGAAATTTGATCTAAATTGTTACAACTGAGTGAAGGATCAATGTTAACTTTATAATCCAGTTAACTGCTGCTTTACACAGTGTACAATAAGACATGCTATTAACTTTTCTAAACTGTCACTTGTCATTTCTATTTATAGAAAAGTAGATCTTCCATTTCTGGCTTAGCATATCTTTGGCATCCTGTGATAATTTTAATCTTCATCTGTTAGTTAATCTTCACCACTGATCTTGCATATTCTTCAAGCTTTTTTTTGTAAACTTGTAAATCCAGCTGTTTGGATTGTTTGTTGATTGTTAATCTTGAATATTGAACTGGTATGTGATTTTATACTTTGAGAATTGTACTCGAGACCAATTAGTCATATAGAGATCTTGACATCTCGATAAGTATAATGACTTATCGAGATCTCTAATGCTCTAGTGAATTTGACTTATAGAGGTCTCCGAGTTCTCGAATGAATCTTTAGCTTGTCGAGATCTCTCAGCATCATGTCTTCACTTCGTCTTATCAACAACTTAGAGTTCTCTAGTGAATTTTGACTTATCGATATATCTGAGTTCTCTAGTGGACTTTGACTTATCGATAACTTAGAGTTCTCTAATGAATGTAGACTTGTCGATAACTCTGAGTTCTCTAGTGAAGAAATGACTTGTCGATATCTCCAACCTTCATATCTTCTTGATTTGTCGATATCTCTCTGAGTTCTCTAGTAGCTTTTCTGACTTCTCGATAAGTCATTTGGAGTTCTCGAATGACTTCTCTATAACACTAAATATGTGACTTGTAGAGATCTTGACTTGGAGTATTTTTATCCAAACAGATTTATTCAACTCAAACTTCTTCAAAATTCTTCTGAGGCATGATCTTCTTGATCTTCTTCCAGATAGAATCCTTAGGCTTGTTTCAGGAAAAAGACTCAAGTCTGCACCTTTGTATTTTTACAGACTTTAAATATTATAAGTACAAAATACAAATTAAGATAACAATACAACTTACTTAGGGTTGACAAATTGTCTTAGTCTTGTTAAAGTACAGGCATGTCTTATACAACAATGATAATCTTTTTGTATTTTGTAATTGTATCTCTTGAGTCTGTAAAAATGTTAAGGAGATTAGAATGGAAAATTTTCTATGAACAACCATCAAGCTAAGGAATAAACTCTGAAAGAAGACCAAGCCAGATCATGCCTCAGAGAGAAGGGTAGAAGCTTGGAATTGAATAATATTATTTTTGGAAAAATGTTCTAAGTCACATATCGACAAGTCACAGATCAAGATGTATTGACATGTAGACATGTCATTCTACTTGTAGAGATGTCATTATACTTATAGAGATGTCATTCTACTTGTAGAGAAGTCCAAAGCATGTAGAGATGTAGACATATCGACGAGTCAAAACTGCATGTAGAGAAGTGAAGATGTCGACAAGTCAAAATTGCATGTAGAGAAGTGAAGATGTCGACAAGTCAAAACTACATATAGAGAAGTGGAGATGTCGACAAGTCAAAACTGCACGTAGAAAAGTGAAGATGTCGACAAGTCAATACTGCATGTAGAGAAGTGGAGATATCGACAAGACAAACTGAATATAGAGAACTAGAGATATCGATAAGTCATTCTACATATCAACACGAGACATCCCTACACAGTAATTAAGATCTCGATAACAGCTCAAATTTACAGAATATAACCAACTTGAAGATTCAAGATTATCCATCAATAAACCATTTTTTCACTTAAATGGAAAGTCTAAAAATGCAGCTCGAGGAGTGCAAAATCAAGGGTCAAGATGAACTGGACAAAGGAGTGTTACAAACCTAAAAGATTATATGCAGATTTGCTGCATTTAAAATAGAAATAAACAAATTAGCTTTAGAAAATGTGTTAGTCTATTTTAGTGCAATTCCTGTTAACTATGCATGTTGTTCTATAAAACATGTCACAGATCATTCATTTAGGAGTAACAAAAATAGATCTAGAAATCTTGAATTCTCTCAAGAGAAGTAGCCGAGTTCCTTTTATTCAAGAACACATATTTGTAACACAACCAATTTGATTTAATAGAAATCAAGTAAGTTTTGATAATTGCTTGTGTCTTTTATATTGAGTTATTTATCACTACATATTTATATCTAGCTATTTAAGTTTCAGAGCCAAAGCATAACTCGATTTTTCAAGATAGTAAAAATCAAGAAATCAAGAAAACACATGCACCCCCTTTATGTGTTGCACTTCATACCTAACAAGTGGTATCACAGCAAAATCTGAAAGTAAACATATTAGATCTTGGAAGTATGAGTGCACAGAAACTTACCAGTATCAAGATTCATGTCTTTGACAAAGTGAACTATACCCTATGGAAAAAATATGATATTGTTCATCAGGATGGCTAATCCACTATATTTTGAAATTCTCAAGCATGGAACCTTCATTCCTATGGTGAGGGTACTTGAAGCAATTGATGGTAATATGGTCATTTCTGGTCACTTTGCTCCTAAAGATCCATCTACTGAACCAAAAAAGGAGAAAGTTTCACTTAACATTAGCTTGGAACTCATTCTCATTGAATCACTTGATAATGTCATGTACAACAACATTATCAACTGTAAGTCAGCCAAACATATATGAGAAAAGATAGAGATTCTGTGTGAAGGCATTGAAGAAGTGAGGTTAAACTAAAAAAGGATTCTAGTCTCACAATATGATGGTTTCATAGCTAAGCCTAAAGAAGGCATTGCTGAGGTTTTTGAAAGGTTCAACAAACCGATAAATGATTTCAGCTGCATGGCAAGTATTATGAAGCTGAGAAGATCAACCTAAAATTCTTGCTCACTCTTCATGACCATCTAGAACAAAAAATCTCTACAATAAGATAAGGGAGAGATCTAGGATGAATAACTTTCAAGGTGTATCAAATGGATGTAAAAAGTGCATTCCTAAATGGTGAATCGGAAGAAGAAGTCTATGTGCAACAACCATCTGACTTTGAAGATCTAGAATTTCCAAACTATGTATATAAACTGTTAAAGGATCTTTATGGATTGAAGCAAACACCTAGAGCACGGTATGACATACTGTCAGAATTTATGCTCAAACATGGACTTCGTCGATAAGAGCTCTTGGGAGTCATCAGCCTGTTATCCCCGGCGTACCTTTGATCCGTTGAGCAAGAGCCCTTCCACACGGGACTCCCGGATCACTATGGCCGACTTTCGTCTCTGTTCGACCAGTCGGTCTCACAGTCAGGCAGGCTTATACCATTACGCTCACGAGCAGAATCTTAGCTTGAGCCTACCTTCGCACACCTCCGTTACTCTTTAGGAGGGATTCATTAGAGGGACAATTGATAAGACTCTCTTCGACAAGCAGCATGGTGATGACATTATCCTAATTCAACTTTATGTGGATGATATCATTTTTAGTTCTACCAATAAAAGGTTATATCAAAGATTCTCAAGACTCATGTAGAGTGAATAAGAGATATGCATGATGGGAGACCTAAGTTACTTCCTTGGCCTTCAAGTTAGTCAAAGGAATGATGACATCTTTATCAGTCAAACCAAGTATGTCAAAGATCCATTGAAGAAATTTGGAATGGTTGACTGCTCACTTGTATCAACACCTATGTCTACAGCTACCAAGTTGGATGAGGATAAAAAAGGAAAATGTGTAGACATATCAAGTTAGGAATGATTGGATCTTTGCTGTACTTAACTGTTAGTATACCAGACATCATGTTTGCTATAAGACCCGAAAAATTACGACTATTTTATGTTGTATTAAATAAGGTATCATGTATTTTATTACAATGTGAATTATATGTGGTCATAAATTTGACCAATTGTATGTTTTATATGTTTAGTACGATTTCATGTTTTTTCCGCTATTTTATTTCGCGATAAATGTGTTTATATGTAATATTATGTTACCGATATTAAATTTTAATACCCGATATTGTGAGTGGGGTATTTGGCATGATCTTGCATAATATGGAGTTTACCATATTGGTTTTCAGAACATTTAGTTAATTTTGAAAATGTTTTGTTTCGTAAAAAATGATATTACCGGGCCCCTACCAGAATGTTAAAGTCCACAAAAATTATATTATTATTTTTATAAAATTGTGGGACTTTCAAATATTCAACATTTTTTCATTTTTGAATTATTTGTAATTTTTGGGGATTTTTGGCATAATTTTTATATTTATTGGATTTAAAAATTATTCCCCGTTAATTATTAATTTTAGGCTAATTATTTTTATTAAATGTTGTAATTAGACCCTAAATAATTTTGGGGATATTATTTTTATAATTATAAATAGAATTTTAATTATTATTTATATAAAAATCAAAAAAATATATTAAAAATTTGAAAAATCTTTGAAATTAGGGTTTTAAGAACTGTTCTTGTAATCAAAGCATGATTTTGAGGTAATCTGGGAAACAAAAGTAGTCATCTTTGTAGTCGTTGTGAAGCTCTCGAAGAGTACAATCCAATTCTATTATCAAAAAGTACCTCAGATTGGTAAATTTTAATTTTAAAGTTTAGGGTTTATGTTAAAATTTGGGGGGGTTTTGATTTAGTGATTGTTGATTGTTTTGATGATATGAACATGTTCCCTGTGATTATTAGAATTGATTGGTGTATAAAACATTGTTCTTTGATCACGAGAAGTGTTAAGTCTAGTTCTTGGTTTTGTTAATTTTTTTAATTCGATTTTTAAGATTATTTGATAATTGGTTGATGATTATATTGGCTAGAATAGGTTGTAGGTGATCTAAGCTTCATGTTGATATATAAATCTCTGAGTTTGGTTTCAATTTTGTTAAAAGTCAAAATTTCCAATCAAGTCGTCGGATTTTGCATTGATTTGGCCAGAATCGGAGGTCTGGGTGTTGTTTCTTGTTGTTGATGTTGTAAGGGAATTAGGGAGATGATTTAGAATAAAAAGGAGGCAAAAACCGAGGTAATCGGTTGCGTTTTGGGCCTGTTTGTGACTCACCAGAAAACGGCGAAGTCGCCGGTTTCTGGGTTTGATTCCCAGATTCCGGTGACATTCAACCGATTTTCCGGTCATCTTCTCATCCCTGGCCGCCCTTAAATCTGCCAAACCCTAATCCCCAAACTGATTTCTGTTTCTGTGAATTATTTTTAAAAAATAATTCAAAATTCTATACTTAATTCCAAAAATAGTTTTTTTAATTCAAAAATAATTTGGTTAATTATTTTTTAATAATTAAATGAATTATTTTAATTTTAGGGAAATATTTTCTTTTATTATTTTCAAAAATCATAATTTTCTTTTATTATTTATAATTTATTTTATTAGTTATTAATATTTAATTAATTAATTAATTAATTAATTAATTCAATCAATTAATTTTATATATAAATAGTTAAATGAAATGTAATTATTTATAATTGAGTCGAAAAATGATTTAAAATTAATTTGAACTTTTAAAAAAATATAAAAAGGTATTGAATATTCAATTAATATTATTATTAATTGAATTATTTATATTTTATTCATATTTAATTCGTAATAAATAGACCGTTCATCCGTTTAATACGTAAAGAACGTGTCCAGACTCAGATAATTATTCCGCTTCTATTAAAAATACTTTCGAGACATGAAATCTTTTGTATCAAAAGGTCGTTGATTTTGTCAATATTTTTTAGTTGCGTATTTATCGAAAAGTCGTATTTGGACTCGATTTCAATTTTAAACATATTGAGTCAAATGTTTTGATGAATTAAGTTATGTGTTATATGAATTATGTGATACGTGAATAATATGTTTACGTGCTATGTGAATTATATTCCACGCGTCTCTTAAATTTTATATAATTAAACGTGATCCTTATCTGTTATCATCGGGTGGGTAGACGATAAGGATAGACGTATGAATTAGACAATTATATATTGTCGATTGACTAAAATAGTATCTTTTATGATAAATACACATAGTTTGAGGCATTCAAGGCTTGACAGAGAAATCAAAAGTTCAGCTTGCTTATATGTAATACATGAGATGGGTAGATATGGAGATGAGATAAACATAGAATGGTGATTGGCAAGGAAATGTTAGATAGGTTGTTGCTGGGAAAT
This sequence comes from Apium graveolens, assembly GCF_009905375.1. Lineage (NCBI taxonomy): Eukaryota > Viridiplantae > Streptophyta > Magnoliopsida > Apiales > Apiaceae > Apium > Apium graveolens. The sequence goes on from NC_133651.1 coordinate 301,024,310, forward strand.
ACAGATATACCAGAATTAAGTCATATGAAAGATGGTTAAAGATCGGAGGGTGATTAATTGAGGCAAGTATTTCTTTCCTATTCTAAATTCAGAATAGTTAAGTGTTTTACATTTTGCTGGTGTAAATCTTGATTATGCAAGTATCCCTGATTCTTGTTCTTTTATTATCGTTTATGATTTTTTGAGCAAATACCTTTTATTCTGGGTTATTTGTAAACCCCGAATCATGATACTTTAACCAAAATGGTTTATCATCAAAATACTCTACGGACTGGATGGTGACGAAAAGGGCCAGGGATGGACTGAACCCTATGATTTATTAGGCCCAAGTGTGCCTGGGTACCCGATATGATGGTGGGTCTATACAGATGGGAATAGATCCGTACTATATTCTGACTGATCAACAGAGTATAGTATATATGTTGGTTCTAGTGTCCAGTCTAATTTATTGTTGATCGCCATTAATGACATTCCTTCTTTGAAAGTTTCATGATTACAAAACCGAATAAAAAATTGATTCATGAGATGAATCAGTGAATTGTTCGTTGTTCTTTTTCAGAGAATTCTGATCTATGATTGAAGGCTATTAAGGGCCGATATGTTTTATTCGCTCAATTATCTAAATAAGTAATGATGTTTATAAAACTATTGAAAAAAATAATATTATTTCTAGTGGATTCTTTTAATACTGATATCTGAAAACCAACTTATGATACTTGCTGGACATTTTTGGGTCATTCTTGCTTTGTTATTTCTTATTCTTTCAATATTACCTGAGAATAACTGTAGATAGCTCGCAGTAGACAATTTAATGGAGAGATACCAGCTTCAGGGAGTTGGTTATATCAGAATGGATAAGATGAGGACGTTGATTAAAGAGGTATGGAATTGAGTTAGTTGTTTTAATAATTGAGATGTTCAGATTCTTGTTTCATACCATAACCTGTAATCGATCAAGAGATTGAGGGGTCATCTGTATATTTATATTAATATACAGGTTTAGATTGTTTAATGATGTTTAGTAACACCCAATCATGGCCCCAGATTTGGGGCTGTCACATTTGCAACATGTTTCTGTGCTAGATTTCAAGCAAATCCTAGAGAATCACATTTGATGGCCAAGAGAATTTTCAGATATTTGAAGGGAACAACAAACTTGGGATTGTGGTATCCTAAGAGAACTGGTTTTGAAGCTGTTGGATACATGGATATAGATTTTGCTGGATGCAGGGTAGACATAAAAAGTACAAGTGGAAGCTGTCAATTTCTTGGTCAAAGACTTGTATCTTGGTGCAGTAAGAAACAAAAATTTGTGTTAACTTCCACAGCCGAGGCTGAATACATAGTTACTGAAAGTTGTTGTGCTCAAGTGCTTTGGATTAGAGACCAACTAATGGATTATGGCCTAGTATTACATAAGATTTCAATCATGTGTGACAATATTAGACTACTAGTGCTATATCTATTGTTGATAATCTAGTTAATCATTCTAGAACTAACCACATTATATAAGGTACTATTTTATTAGATAACATGGTGCAAATGGTACTATTGAGCTTATTTTTGTTCCAACAGAAAAATAATTAGCTGATATTTCACTAAACCTTTGGATGAAACAACTTTCACTAGACTTGTAGATGAAATTGGTATGTTAAATTTTTCATCGTAAAGGAAAGAACTTAGCTAATAAGTTGCAGCAGATTAATTTTTGATAAATCAAAATTAATTTGATTTAATTAGATATTAAATGTAATATGATTTATAAATATTTCAGGATTCTCTTTATATTTATTTTTCAAAAATCAAATTTAACTTGGATTTTTTTCTAATTATAAGTAAAACTGTCTAAATGCTAATTCACATTTTTAATATGGGAAATTAATATAAGACATAATTGAGGAGAACAAAAGTTTGCAGAGAATTGAGTTTATTCAGTATTAATTTGATCGTATTAGCTGCATTTCTCTCGTGGGTTTCAGCTTTTTCAGTCCGGAAGCTGGAATCTTGCTTAGTTTGAAGTCCTTTGCACAAGAATTTGAGCTTGTGTGACAACAAAGCTTGAACTTTTTTGTAATGTGAATTCCTTGTTTCACAAGGGTTTGAGCTTTCAATTCATTCTTAGTAAAAAACCTGAAATTTAGATTCTTTCTTAAAAGCCTAAGGAAATTTAAATTTACAAAATGGCTATTGATTTCTTTCTGTTATAGATAATCTTCCATTATGATACCTCCTTTTTGTTGTTATTAAAAAAACATGTTTACATTGCATAAAACTAAAGATGTGCATAAAATACCTTCGTGTTTGAAGCCGGTTGCACAATCACAATATCTGCTTTAACGGTCAAAATTGACGAGTCTGGGTAATGGAGTCATTTTGTGAGTAGACGTACATACCTTGTTGAATTTCTGTTGTATTCTTTAATTTGTGAAGCAAGTTAATATTTGAAGAAGCTACTAGAAGTTTCTGGTTGCAGACTTACAGTCGCGAGCTACAAGAGTAGTTTGAAGTGACCTTGCTGCCGTATGAAAAACATTCATTTGGTTGTCATGATTTGATCCTTTCCCGCGGTTTTAATAAACTTTACTAGTACAAATATATCTCACATGCACTTATGCAACTGAAGCAAGTGGCAGAACAATTGATGAGTCTGCACGAGGACGTGCAAGGGAATCACCAGTGCTATATTAACAAACTGATATCCGGCTCCAGATAAAAAAGCTCCCCCCCCAATTGAAAGGCCACACCACTCAAGGTATTACAATCGCCCTGTCACTTATAAATGTGAGATATCAGTAATATAGGTGCCTTTGGCATTATCGTATAGCCTGAGTTTTTGTCGATGCATATCTGTACTTTTTCATTATCTGAACGCTGCAAAAAAGTTAATTAGGTTCTTTTTTATTTCATACGGTGCTACCAAGAACAAGTTTATTATTACTGGGAAGCACAAGTCGATGCCTTATCAGCTGATTTGCTAGCTGAAGACGACAATTTTGGGAGCTATTTACTTTGATGAAGTACTCTGCTAGCAGCTGTTTCTTATGCAGATGAAGCTAGCATAATTAAGCCTCTTCCATTCATATCATATTTGTTCTGTAGTCTTCTCGATCTAATATGGAGAATCATGATAAATTTTCTCCCAGCTCACTTATATATAGCTAATTCCTCCCTATTCACAGATATTTGTTTATCGATTTTTCGTTAGCAATTGAAAGTGGAACTGCATAAATTACCATAACATCATAAATGTGAATTCCAATTGAAACTCCGAACTTCATAAAGATTAAATAATGTAAATTGTCAGGAAAGATAGTTTCTACTCATGCCTGGGAGCAATTTATAAAGCACAAGTCTTAACTGGCGATTTGTAATTATAAAATTAGACACTAATATAGCCTACTACATTCGAATCACAAGATTAGTCCACTTATATTATCGAACACCTATAATATTCTAATCAAACTAAAATGTATTTAAGAATGTAACATTCATCTCTGACTATAAACATTATCAGGAACTTCATAACTTTAAGTTCACCAGATGTCACCATGGATATCTGATTCTACTTAAACCTCTTTATCAGGTGGTGGCTCTGATCTTTCTATTAGCCAGCACGCTTGTGAATAATAAATATCACCAAACATCCAGTTTAAAAGCACCATAACAACAGCGTCATAGTATATGTCTTCTCGATGGTATATTAGTAGAAGATAGAAAACAGTTATGTTCATATAGATAAGCAAACAAATTTCAAAAACCAGAAAAAGCCACAATCCAACTATCCAAATTTTGTTCAGTGATAGTGATATGCCAGGCCTGCAAAGCATGAGAACATGAAAGTAAAGAGCATAAACAAATGCCACAACGAGACAACTAAAATCAATAACTAGAAACTTGGAAAGTCGTAATTTGCAATGTTATCAGAACTTATATGATTATTAAGAAGCACCAATTTACATTCAAAACAATTAACGGATGATTTTGGCTCCAATTTGTGCAGCACAGTACTATCCTCGTATCCCCTCCTCTGAGCAAAAAATAACAAACTACAGTAATAAACAACAATAAATAAAATGAAAATGCTTTCATTGGATCAGTGAGATATGGGAATCGGAGAGAAAACGAAATACAGGCTTGTCAATTACAGTGGAGGCAGACCAAATGCTTTCATAATTCAAAAGGCAAATGCTAAGATTGAGTATACCGCTTTTAATCAGTTTAATGATGTAGCTTTTGGTTATAATTGTTGTGCTAGGCATTATTATTTGGCTTGAACTTGCTGCCCCTTGTACTAAAAACCAGATTCATTTTAGTTATTAGATCAGGAGACTCAAGTTGTCAGAGATGTTGGCAGAATTTGGTTCTACAGAGTACTGCGAACGGTTGTAGCAGAAAATATTTCAGGAACCAACTATTTTTTAGAATCCTGGGAATCTATGTCAATAACATGAATAGTAGTACTAAATTAAATCCATGATTTAATCAAAAAATAAATGCAACAATAGACAGATCAGAAGTATCTAATAATATAAAGAAAGACGATTTTATCATTAATGAACAGCATTGAACAAGTTATGATTACATGAAGAGTATGCCCCAGGCTGATTTAGTACAACAATGAACAAAATATAAGCACACGATGATTAAACTCCACTTACTTATCCTTTGCTCTGATTAAGAAACAACAAAACTACATCAATAAACAAGTGAAAAACTACATAACAAATTAACTTGCCGCAAAATTATATCCTCTGCTCTAAACTTACATACATAACACTCTTCTCGGGAGACAAAAACCCTAGCAATTCTTCACAGCAACTCTAAAAGATACTATTCTATAGCTAAAAGATTATCGATTGTAATGCAGAAATCGAGAATCATCTATTTCTCGGAAGACAGACTATGATCAACATGATCAAGTTGCAATTGCAGGCGCAGGGTGATGATCTTTGAATTTCAGTGACACCCCTTTTCTTCATGTTAATAACAAGGAATATGTTTGTAGGTTTCTCCTGATCCATCAAAAGTTGTTTTTTCTTGTCTTTCTTTTCTTTGTGTTTCTTCATTCTTGTGATTTCTTCTACTTTGTCGTCATCAAATATGTTGTTCCCCAATTGCACTGCCAAGTTCGCCAACATACTTAGAGATACTGCATTGCCTGGATGTTCATTGCTGATTCGCGTTTCGTTATTGCCTCCGATCATCATCGTATTCATTATCTTCTTAAAGCAAAAACAGTTGAGAAAACCTAGGTTATGTATATAATTGTGGTGTGTGTAGTAAAACAAATACAAAGTTCAGTTGATAGAATGTGTTGTGTTTATATAGGGATATCTATGTGCTTGAGAGCCACGGGACCCGACTTCCTACCCTCGCTAGGAAAGGCAACCTCCGATTACCGGTTGTTTCTGCGAAACACCTGATCCAACATCTATTTTTTCATTTTACATCTTTAAGAATAAATTAATCTATAATTAACCTATAATATTATTTTTTATTATTTAGGCAAGCCTTATGTAGGATTGTATCATTTAATTTATTTATTCTCTTAAAAAATGTTATTTTTAATATGAGGAAGAAAACCATTGATAATATTTTTATATTAACTGAAATAACTAAATTATGAATTACTCTCTCCCTCATATTTTATTTATTTATTTCTAATTTTTTGACACATATATTAGGTGTTAATGAAAAATTGTTTAAACATAATTGTTAATTTTAATACTTATATTCAATAAGAACTTAGAATTTCAATTTGATAAGAAAATTAAAATCGCATGTCAATTATAAACATAATATTTTTTAACTGAAATATGCATTATTGTCTCGTATATTATTAGCTTCAATAAAATATTAAAAAATATTAATAACGGAATGTTTCCTATATGTAAAATCTAAAATCTACAAAGAGTGTTCAAATAACAAAACCGAATATTCTTCCGTCACACTAATATTGTTCATTAATAAAAAAATCATGTATTTAGAAATCACAATTTATTATTGTCGAGTTTACTCTCAATTAGGAGTCGGGATTTCCCACTTTAGAATCGAGAACCGTACTGAAATTTCAATTCGAGTTCGGGTCTTAACTAATTCAGATCCGGTCCAGTTCTCATTATTTTTTAAAAGTTTTGGTGCAAAACTGTTGTGCGAGACATACCTCTATATAACAAGACTAAATCAGTCTTACAACCCTAAGATTTAGTTGTATGATAATCTTTTTGTATTTTCAAATTGTATCTCTTGAGTCTGTTAAAATGTTAAGGAGATTAGACTGAAAGATTTTCTATAAACAAGCATCAAGCTAAGGAATAAACTCTTAAACAAGATCAAGTTTGATCATGCCTCAGAGAGAAGGGTATAAGCTTGGAATTAAATAATATTATTTTTGGAAAAATGTTCCAAGTCACAAATCGACAAGTCACAGATCAAGATGTATTGAAATGTCTATCAAGAAGTCATAATAACTTGTAGAGAAGTCACTATACATGTAGACATGCCATTCTACTTGTAGAGATGTCATTATACTTATAGAGATGTCATTATACTTATAGAGATGTCATTCTACTTGTAGAGAAGTCCAATGCATGTAGAGATGTAGACATATCACCAAGTCAAAACTGCATGTAGAAAAGTGAAGATGTCAACAAGTCAAAATTGCATGTAGAGAAGTGAAGATGTCGAATAGTCAAAACTACATGTAGAGATGTGGAGATGTCGAGAAGTCAAAACTGCACGCAGAAGAGTGAAGATGTCGACAAGTCAAAACTGCATATAGAGAAGTGGAGATATCGACAAGACAAACTGCATATAGAGAATTAGAGATATCGATAAGTCATTCTACATATCGACATGAGACATCCCTACACAGTAATGAAGATCTCGATAACAGCTCAAATTTACAAAATAAAACCAGAAGATTCAAGATTATTGATAAGTGGAATTTATATCCACTCAGAACGCTTCATTTCGGCTTAAGTTGGTGTTTTGGACTCAAGTATTTGGTATTTTTGATGTGTTCTTGTGTTAAGTCATTGCTGGACACTAGTCAGAAGGAGGAAAAGAGTTTTTTCAATATTTTTATGCTAATAAGAGGTCAGGTTAGGAGCTTTACAATGATTTTATGCTGATAAGAGATCAAATTTTGAAGGCTGGACCATTCTCAAATTAAAGAGAATCTCGTTATCTTCGCGTGGACTATTGAATCGCCCAATTCTGATGAATAGAACTCAAGATACGGCCAAAAGAAGAAACTGCAGAAAATTAGTGGTCGTTAAAGTTCACTGACTCAGATTCTTTTACTTTCACGGTTTACTTGCTTGTGTTTCAGGTACTCGATAGAGCGTGTATGCGAACACGTTCTCAATCTCTTAAGGAAACTATTGAAGAAGTGGAAGAAGAAGTTCTTGAAGAAGTTGATAAAGTTGAAGAAGAAAGTGAAGAAGAAGAAGTAATCATTATAATGGGAGATCCAGCAGCAGCAACGAAAGCGTTGAAAGAGTATTCTCAACTAAAGATCATGGACATTCAATCGAGCATTGTCAGGCCAGCCATCGCGGTTAATACCTTCGAGATTAAGCGTGGCACGATCGAGATGGTCCAGAACTCAGTTCAGTTTGGGGGTGCTCCAACAGAAGATCCTAACATGCATATTAGGGACTTTATTGAGATCTGTGACACTTTCAAGTTTAACAATGTCTCAAAAGATCCTGTGAAATTGAGGCTTTTCCCATTCTCTCTAAGGGATAAGGCTAAGGGCTGGTTACACTCTCTACTGGTTGGTTCGATTGCTACTAGGGAAGATCTTGCTCAAAAGTTTCTCACTAAATTCTTCCCTATGGCAAAGACAACTGCAATCAGGAATGCTCTTACTCAGTTTGCGCAGCAATCAGGAGAATCTCTATGTGAAGCTTGGGAGCGTTATAAGGAGATGCTGAGAAAGTGTCCGCATCATGGAATGCCCGACTGGATGGTGATAAATTTCTTCTATAATGGGTTGGGAGCACAGTCGAGACCTATGCTCGATACAACATCAGGTGGAGCTCTATGGGCTAAAAGCTATGAGGAAGCTTATATGCTGATCGAGATGATGGATACAAATGAATATCATAACCCAACCCAGAGAATGCCACTGGGCAAGGTAGCAGGAGTTCTTGAGGTGGATACAACTACGACTATCACTGCTCAGCTAAAGGCGATAGCTATAAAAATTGATTCTTTGGCCAACTATGGAGTTAATCAGATAGCCAGTGTTTGTGGGCTATGTGAGGTGCACCTGCGACAGAGCATTGTGCTATATCTTGTGAATTAGCTCATTTTGTGACCAACTTTCAGAGGCTGCAGCAGCCAGTTCCTGCCACGTACCATCCTAACAACCGTAATCATCCGAACTTCAGCTGGAGCAACAATCAGAATGCAATGCAACAGCCGTACCAACAGTTTGGAAAAAAACAATTCAATCCTCCTGGTTTCCAGCAACAGTTTACACCAAGACATCAGTTTCAGCCACAGGGAATGCAACAACAATCTCATGGAGGTCCAGCTCAATTTGTTAATGAAAAATCTGAATTGAAGGAGTCGAGGCTTATGTGCAAAAGCCAAGCGGTTTCAATCAAGACTCTGGAGAACCAAATAGGGCAAATTGCTAATGCACTGTTGAGTCGACCTCAAGGAACTCTTCCTAGTGACACAAAAGCTAATCCAGGAAAGAGGGAAGTCAAAGAACAGATTAATGCAATCACCTTGAGGTCTGGAAAGGTCGCAAACCCTCAAAATTATCAAGACGCAGAATCTGAATTTTTTTCCAGAATGCAGGCGCGCCCGCGCCCATCAGCAGTGCGCCCGCGCCCTCTCAAACTTCAGAAAGTGAAATCTTGGCTAATTCTGCTGAGAAAAAGGATGGCGAAGCTGAACAGAAGAAGAATGCTGTTGAAAACACTCCTCCAGAGCAGAATATAGGAGTCAAACAAGTCTATCCGCCACCTCCATATCCTAAAAGACTTCAGAAGCAGAAGTTCGACAAGCAATTTACTAAGTTTTTGGAGGTTTTCAAGAAGTTGCACATTAACATACCTTTTTCTCAGCATAACTCAGTTCAGTTTGGGGGTGCTCCAATAGAAGATCCTAACGAAACTGAATACTCTTCCGTTCCCACTAATATTGTTCATTAATAAAAAAAATTCAGAAATCACAATTTATTATTGTCGAGTTTACTCTCAATTAGGAGTCAGGATTTCCCACTTTAAAATTGAGAACCGTACTGAAATTTCAATTCGAGTTCGGGTCTTAACTAATTCATATTCGGTCCAGTTCTCACTTTTTTTAAAGTTTTGGTGCAAAACTGTTGTGCAAGACATACCTCTACATAACAAGACTAAGTCACTCTTACAGCCCTAATATTTAGTTGTATGATAATCTTTTTGTATTTTGTAATTGTATCTCTATAGTCTGTAAAAATGTTAAGAAGATTAGACTGAAAGATTTTCTATGAACAACCATCAAGCTAAGGAATAAACTCTGAAAGAAGATTAAGCCTGATCATGCCTCAGAGCGAAGGGTAAAAGCTTGGAATTGAATAATATTATTTTTGGAAAAATGTTTTAAGTCACATATCGACAAGTTATAGGTCAAGATGTATTGAGATATCTATCCAGAAGTCAAAATAACTTGTAGAGAAGTCACTCTACATGTAGAAATATCATTTTACTTGTAGAGATGTCATTATACTTATAGAGATGTCATTCTACTTGTAGAGAAGTCCAAGGAATGTAGAGATGTAGACATATCGACAAGTCAAAACTGTATGTAGAGAGAAGTGAAGATGTCGACAAGTCAAATTGCATGTAGAGAATGGGAGATGTCGAAAAGTCAAAACTGCATGTAGGGATGTGGAGATGTCGACAAGTCAAAACTGCACGTAGAGGAGTGAAGATATCAACAAGTCAAAACTGCATGTAGAGAAGTAGAGATATCGACAAGATAAACTACATATAGAGAACTAGAGATATCGATAAGTCATTCTATATATCGACATGAGACATCCCTACACAGTAATGAAGATCTCGATAACAACTCAAATTTACAGAATATAACCAACTTGAAGATTCAAGATTATCCATCAGCAAACCGTGCTGAAATGGAAAGTCTAAAAATGCAGCTTGAGGAGTGCAAAATCAAGGGCCAGGATAAATTGGACAAAGTAGGGTCACATACCTAAAAGATTATATGCAGATTTGCTGCAATTAGAATAGAAATAAACAAATTAGCTTTAGAAAATGTGTTAGTCTATTTTAGTGCAATTCCTGTAAATTATGCATGTTGTTCTATAAAACATGTCCTTTTCTTAGGAGTAACAAAAATAGATCTAGAATCTTCGGTTCTCTCAAGAGAAGTAGCTGAGTTCTTGTTATTCAAGAACACATTTTTGTAGCACAACCAATTTGATTTAATAGAAATCAAGGGATTTTTGATAATAGCTTGTGTCTTTTACATCGTGTTATTTATCACTACAAATTTATATCTAGCTATTTAAGTTTCAGAGCCAAAGCACAACTCAATTTTTTAAGATAGTAAAAATCAAGAAATTCAAGAAAACACATTCACCCCCTATTTGTTGCACTTCATACCTAACAAGTGGTATTTGTAATACCCCACAAATTTTAGACTTTTTGTAATCCTTATGAATAGTGATTTTATTGATTAAGGAAATTTTTCATGCAACACTATGTAGAAGTTCTTTTATTTATATTCTGAGATCTTATTAGTACTCCATAAAGTATATGAGTGTATGTAAAGATCGTCAGAATCCAAATTCAAATACTTTGATTTTTCCCGAAACTTCACCAGATACCAAAAGAATTGAGCATAAGGTAACATGATTAAAAGGATTTAAATTTAAGGATTATAAGTGAGGATCATAAAAGGAATATAAAATATTGAGAAAGGTTTAGGGGAACCCAAGTAATAAGATCCCGGGTATGATCCCTCAAAACAACGAACGAGAACAAAAGTTAAGCGAACCGTATAACAGATAAGCGGTCATTAGCCAAGTAATTAAGGGTTAATCAAAGAGGTTAGTAGATGATGATATCATCACACCACAAGGAGAAGACATGTGTTAAAAAGATGATACAAGCATGGTGACATAAGCATGACAAGGAGTTTTAATTTGTTGGTTGATTTATAACCAAGTAAAAGTTACCATGGTAGATCTAAAAAGTAGCCAAGCCATAAAAAGAATTAATCAACTAATTCATTTCACCAAACAGAAAATTGACTTCTTGTTCTCAAGAACAAAGCTCCCGCCCCCCCCCCCCCCCCTATTTCAAGAAGAAGGAAATCCAAAACTCAAGATCCAAGCTTTGTTAATTTGCAAGGTAATTATCCAAGGTCCCTTATGTTTAGTTATGGCTATCCTAGGAGTTTAAGCTCCCAATTCCTTCACAATCTTTTTTAATAAATCATTGAAGAAGAGAGTGAATAGTGTTTTTAAGAATTTTAAATTGTTTGATCTTGTGTTTTTGGTTAGATTTAGCTTTGGTAAGGACTTTCAAGGGCTATTTCAAGCTTCTTAGTTACTTCTACTCACCAAGGAAGGTAAAACCTCATACCCTAAGCTTTACTTTGAGTATTTAGGAGTGGTTTTGATGACACGATCAATTTGACTCAAGTCCGGCGCTGAAAGAAGCTTCTATTTATAGGCGTTGGAGGTTAATATAGTTCATGAGAAGCATGATTCTTGTATGTTTAGAGTTTGGTAGGTTTTGTAATGATTTTGAGTTATAAATCTTGGTTATTGGTTAATGAACCTTAAGTATAGTTAGTAGCTCTTGTTTGTGATTGAATGAGTTGGAAAAATCATGAGGTTATGGACTGATGTAGTAAGGTTTGGATGAAGTTTTGTTGTATTGGTGGTTATGAGTTGATTTGTGGTTGATTGGAGTAGTTTAAACTTTGGTAATCGCGTAAACATAGCCTTCGTAATGCCCATTTTCATTCAATTGCTTGTTTTAAGTGTTCGGGACAGAAAGATAACTGACTAATCTGTAACTTTGCCATGTTTAGTTATATCATATCGTAAGCTTCATTTTGATATGTGGTTCGCTTGAATCCGATGTACGGTTTAGGAGAAACGACCGTTTTTAGTAACGGCGTTTCACGAATGAACCATTACCCCTCGCCTTACTTTGAAACCATGATTAAAGCCCTTAAATGACTAATTGGAGTACAAAACAATTATGTAAGATTAATTGGTAAGTTGGTAGAGTATTCGCGAAGGAGTCGCCTTAAAAATCGTAACGGTTGATTTATTAAAAATAGTGGAGCCGAGGGTACTCGAGCGACTTATGTGAATCGTTAAGCGCAAAAGCGAACATTAGGGTCCAATTGGTTAAAGTCTAGTTTCTTAAGCGACCGTGGTTTAATTCCAACTTATATATTGTTTATAGGTTACTAGACTCGCCCCAGTCCTTTTACCACCCCCAGTCACTCAGGCAAGTTTTCTACCCGTTATACTGTTGTTGTGATGTAATATATTGATGCATTATCTTGAGATAAATGCATGGTTATTATTAGCGAAGTCTTGCGATATATTGGAGTGTTAGGTCATACACACTGTAGAAGGGGGTTGAATACAGTGTATAGCACAATCAAATCGAATTCAAAGAACACAAGTAACAGAAAACAAATTTTATTAAACTCTGTTACAATATAGAACTGTCCTCTCTCAATGATGAACAAATATCATGACAGCTGCTAGGGTTACAATGAATAATATTCTTGATAATGATAATACATATAGTGTAAACCCTATGTCTGTATTTATATACTACACAGTTACAAGATAATCACTAATTGATATGGAATATGATTTTGCTTCCTAAAATATATCAATCAGTTAACTTTTCTTCCAAGTATTCCATTCTTCACAGAATTCCTTCTTCATGCATATCTCTTCTTACGTTTCTCTTGATCTTCTTTCCTTTCAATCAGACGCCTTCCTTATCTGAAAGTTTCCTTTAAGTCTTGATATTATCTCCTGATAAATATCTCTTGAACCTTAAGTACTGATAACTTAAGTTCTGACTTCAGTATAAGTGCTGATTTTAGTTAAGTATTGATTTGTTGTGTTCAAGTAAGATCTGAAAACTAAACACAAATCATATTAGACATGACATTATCAAATATATCTAACAATCTCCCCCAACTTGTAAATTAGCATAATATACAAGTTTAACAGATATTTGATGATGTCAAAAACATTAAGTACAAATGCATGAGAATTTGACTAGATAACTACAACTTATAGTCCTTAAAGCTTTACCAACTTTAACTTCTGATAACAACTTCAGTCTGTATACATATCAGAATTTGAGCAGTTGTAGATCTTGACTTGGCTTCACTTTATGATCTCTTTGATGTCAGGAGTTGTTCAGAGGTAGTTCTTTAACAAACATCTCTCAGCATATCTGAGTTCAACAATCATCCTCCTTTTAGCATCTTTGAGTTCTGCAGTATCTTCACGAGTTTGGAAGATAGCATATCTGAGATCATTAATTTTTGCTTTTCTCAACTCCTGATCTAGTCTTATGACATAGGCTTTGTCAGACTCTAGATTGAATTCAAGTCCCTTAATACCAAGATATGTTCTGATCTTTGCAGTATTAGGCTTCATATCAATAATATCACCCTTGTGATCTCTGTACTTGGGACAATATGTGCTTTCAGACTTTACAGAATAAAGCCTTTTCTGTCTCTGAATTTGAGTCTTCAAATAATTTGCATCACTTTCTGTTATTCTGTCATTCACTTGAAGTAAGAATAAAACATGTTCTAGTTCCTCAAAATACTTCAGTGGTATAACATTTTTCCCTTATATGGTAAACCCTTCCATCTGTCATGAAATATAATAAGATGTGTTCTTTCAAGAAGGTATGGTAGACCATCTGTACAGATTCTAGTTGATTCAATCTTTCGGGAGTTGCTCCAATACCTGGTTCACTTAAGGAAGTTGGATCATTGGTTGTGTTTTGCACTCTTCTTTCATCAGCACTACCCAATCCAGATTTATCTCTTGCTTCCTTTCCAGTAACCACTCTTGCTTCAAAACCACTTGCTGCAGTCTTCAAAGGTTGAGTCTGTTTGGCTTTAGTGAATCCTGGTAGGAGTAACTTTGAGGATTTAACATGAGCAATGTCAGATGTTTCCTTTGACTTATCTTCTGATATCAAGCCAACTTGAGCTATGTCAGAGGTTGCTTGCTTCATTGTTATATCAGGACTAACTATATCTTGACTCTGAACAACTTGAGCCATGTCAGAGGTTGTTTTAGAAATCTTTCTTGAAGTCAGAGTAAGGTCAGCATCTTCAACAAAAATTTCTTCATCCATAGGAGGCACATAAACCTTTACAGGTTCACCAACTTCTTCTTTGCCCTTGGACCTTGGATCTATCTGCAATTGTGATTTGGCCTTGGTTGCCACATGATTTGTCCTTTCTTTTATCACAATGCCTTTAGCCATAGGAAGTGTTTTTTTAACAACAGAAGTTTCAGATTTGGAGTTGACCTTTTCTAACTTAAGTCTAGCTTCTCCTTCCATTAAACTCTCAAAGTCCATTCCTGGATTTTCTTTCAGAAATAACTGTCTTGAAATTTCTTCATCAAGTTCCAAAAATTCATCAGAACTTATCCTTTTACCAGTATCATAAGTTATTCTTCTCCCAGTATCATAACTTGTTCTATGACTTGTAGTTCCAGCTCTACTTGATGAGAGACCTCCACCTTGACCATGACCTCCACCCATTCCAGAGTTTCCCGGGTCATTACCATCATCCTTTTTCTTCAGTGTCTTATCAGGTTTGCATTTGGACTTAATTACTTTCTCCCCCTTTTTGGCATCAGCAGGTAATAAAAGAGAGACAAGCAATTCCACTGAGGATTGGATCTCATTGAGTTGATTTTGATGAGAAGCTTGATTCTTAAAATTTCATCAATCTGAGACTGTTGCTTCTCTTGGGTTTTCTCAATGTAGGCAATTCTGTCAAAGGTAGGTTGGAAAAATTTGTTCTTTTCAAGTTTCACATTCATATCTTGCTCAAAAATAAACCAAGTAAATAAATACTGTCACGTCAGCATCAAAACTTGATTATTATCAGGATTTAAAAGTAATCAAAATATGGCTCCTTAACTCGAAAAGTGAATGTGTATTCTTGTAATTCTTCACACAAATACTGATATGGTTTCATCAGAACTTCCATCAGAACTTGTCCTCAGAATTTATGCAATCTGACACATAAACTGTTCATCTAAAATAACATTGATAACCACAGTAATTTTCATTATTCATATGGAGTGTAAGTGTGTGCATTAAGCTAAATATCATACAAAAAGTAAAGTCTTATTCACTTCAGTACATCTTAGAAATAAGACATAACTAAGAACTTTACTTAAAATCTGTCATTATTCTGAAGTCTACTTTAGAATGAGTTCATGCATGCGTCCACCTCAACTATTTAGTGCTTATTTTGTGCATCTTTTGAAATTCCATTTTACAGTGGCTTCTCAGTGTAAGTGAGTCACGACTGCTTATCAGAATTTATGCTATTATCAGAGTATTTCTCCAGTAATCATAGAGTGTGAAAAGTCACCAAAAAAAATATTTATTTTTGCTTAATAGATGCATATTACTTAATACCAGCAATGCACTTGGGTCTTCCCTTCCACAGTTTTTACTTTAGATCTCAAAGGAGTACCTGATTTTTATTTCTTTTTCTTTTCCTTTTCTTTTGATAAGTGAGGCTTATCAGAACTTAGTACATTCACAAGATTTACTAACATCAGAACTTAACAGATGAGAAACATTATTCTAGTTTTGACTTAGTAATAAGATAGACAAAGTAAACTTAACTAAGCTCAATATCAGAATTTGCTTGTGTCAACAGATTTCCACATAAACAATTACTTCAAACATGGGATTTGTTAGTATATTAAAGACTACTAGGTCAACATCTAGCATATTTATCCTCATTGGATTGAATAATCACAGAAACAGTCATATCATTATCAGAGTTTAGAAATTCACATCAGACAACAATCAATACTTAAGCAATTTTCAATTAAGCACAGAATACACAAAGATGATAATATCTGTAAATACTGATCATAAAGTCTGATGCATCAGAACAAAAACTAAGCAGATTTAGAGAAAGAACCTGAAACCATTCCAAGTTCATTTACTAATCTTGTAAAAGTAGCTTCACACAGTGGTTTTGTGAAGATATCTGCTAGTTGTTGATCTGTTGGAACAAAGTGCAATTCCACTGTACCTTCATCCACATGTTCCCTTATGAAGTGGTACCTTATGCTGATGTGCTTTGTCATTGAGTGTTGAACTGGACTACCTGTCATAGCAATAGCACTTTGATTATCACAGTAAATAGGGATTTTAAAATATGTTAACTCATAATCCAGTATCCTTATCCAATTTTGTTGCAGTGGCCATGGGAATGGATGTACTTGAACAATCTTGCATTCCGAATTTCTTCAACAAATTTCTGGTGTACTTGGTTTGACAAATAAAAGTGCCTTCTTCATTATGCTTGACTTGAAGGCCCAGAAAATAGCTAAGTTCCCCCATCATACTCATTTGATATCTTGACTGCATCAGTTTGGCAAACTTCTTGCAAAGTCTGTCATTTGTAGAACCAAAGATGATATCATCAACGTATATCTGAACCAAAAGTAAGTCCTTTCCATGGTTGAGGTAGAACAGAGTTTTGTCAATAGTTCCCCTGTTAAATCCACTTTCCAGAAGAAACTGGGCCAAAGTCTCATACCATGCTCTTGGAGCTTGCTTAAGGCCATAAAGTGCTTTATCAATCCTGTATACATGATTTGGAAATTTGGAATCTACAAAGCCTGGAGGTTGTTCAACATATACTTCCTCTTCCAATTCTCCATTGAGAAAAGCACTTTTTACATCCATTTGAAAGACAATAAACTTTTTGTGAGCAGCATATGCCAAAAATATCCTTATGGCTTCCAATCTAGCAACTGGTGCAAATGTTTCATCATAATCAGTTCCCTCCAGTTGAGAATATCCTTTTGCAACCAGCCTTGCTTTATTTCTTGTAATTATGCCATCACTATCAGTTTTGTTTCTGAACACCCACTTTGTACCAACAACAGATCTGTTCTTTGGTCTTGGTACTAGGGTCCAGACTTTGTTTCTTTCAAATTTATTTAACTCTTCCTGCATTGCTTGCACCCAATCAACATCTTGAAGAGCTTCTTCCACTTTCTTTGGTTCAGTCTGAGAAAGAAAAGAATTATAGAGACATTCACTTGAAGTAGCTATTCTAGTTCTGACACCTGCATCAGGATTTCCTATAATTAAGTCAGGTGTATGTGATTTAGTCCACTTCCTTGAAGATGGAAGGTTTTCTCTAGAACTGGATGCTCCCCCATGATCCATGCTATCTTCATCAACATTTTCTGATGCTCCCCCTGAAACTATGCTCTCTGAGTTGGATCCTTCAGTAATTGAGTTTTCAGAATTATCAGAACTTGGTTTATCAGAACTTGATGAATTTGAACTTGAAGAGCCAATTGTATGTTCTGATGCTTCTTGAGATGTGGTTGTATCTTCAGTATGCTCCCCCTGCATAGGTGCATATTCCTTTGGCGTAGTCACCACAGTTTCAATAATATCAGAGTTTAATCCATCAGAGTTTGCAGTATCAGGATTTAGACTGTCAGGATTTTCAGTATCAGAATTTAAGTCTTCATTTTCAAATCTCAGCTGATCATGATCATTGAAATCTTCAAGCCCAGTAATCTTCTTATCATCAAAGGAGACATTGATGGATTTCATGACCACCCTTGTTCTTAAATTGTAGACTCTGAAGGCTTTTGTGGAAAGTGGATATCCAACAAAAATTCCTTCATTAGCTTTTAAATTAAATTTGGATAGCTGTTCAGGGTGAGTCTTAAGAACAAAACACTTGCACCCAAATACATGAAAATACTTCAGATTTGGCTTCTTTTTCTTCACCATCTCATATGGTGTCTTTCCATGCTTGTTAATGAGTGTTGCATTTTAAGTAAAACAAGCAGTCTGCACAGCTTCAGCCCAAAAATAGGTTGGTAGTTTTGCTTCAACAAGCATAGTTCGTGCAGCTTCAATAAGAGTTCTATTCTTTCTTTCAACAACTCCATTTTGCTGTGGAGTTCCAGGAGCAGAAAATTCCTGCTTGATTCCATGGTCTTTGCAGAACTCTTCCATGATCAAATTCTTGAACTCAGTGCCATTATCACTTCTTATGATCTTCACAGAATCTTTGACCAATTTATCCAGTTGCTTGACATCATCAATCAAGATAGATGCAGTTTCAATTTTTGTGTTCAAGAAATACACCCATGTGTATCTGGTGAACTCATCTACTATGACCATAGCATATTTCTTCTTTGCAATTGACATGACATTCACTGGACCAAATAGATCTACATGTAGTAGGTGATAAGGCTCAAGAATTGATGATTCAGTCTTGCTCTTGAATGAAGATTTTTTTTGTTTAGCCTTCTGACATGAATCACAAAGGCCATCAGGAGCAAATACTGATTTTGGCATTCCTCTCACAAGATCTTTCTTGACTAGTTCATTTATATTGTTGAAATTTAAATGAGAGAGTTTCTTGTGCCAATTCCAGCTTTCTTCAATTGATGCTCTACTCAACAGACAGATTGCAGAACCATCAGTACTTGTTGAAAGCTTGGTTTCATAAATGTTACTATGCCTGTATCCTTTCAGAACAACTTTGCATGTAGATTTGCTTACAACTTCACAGTGTTATTCAAAGAAATCCACATGATAACCTCTGTCACAGGTTTGACTAACACTCGGCAGATTATGTTTAAGTCCTGAGACCAGAGCTACTTCTTTAATGATGACATTCCCAAGATTGATATTGCCATATCCCAGTGTTTTTTCAATATTGCCATCTCTATAAGAAACACTTTGGCCAGCTTTCTCCACAAAGTCTGATAGCAGGGCTTTATTTCCAGTCATATGTCCTGAGCATCCACTGTCCAGAAGTAGGATGTTTTTCCTGTTGCCCTGCAATCACAAAGACCACTAATGATTAGTTTTAAAGACCCAGACATGCTTGGATCCTTTGGCCTTATTAAGTTTGTTAACATTTGCAGCGGATTTAGCATCAGAGTTTATGTTAACATTTTTCTTATCAGCATTTATACTATCAGATTTTGTATCAGAAATTACACTAGAAGGAACAATGCTAACTTTCTTTAAAGAAGGTTTTATTTGATAATAATCATAGTACAAATTATGATAGTCCTTACAAGTATAAATGGAATGCCATGAACTACCACAATGAAAACAAGGATTTTGTGGCCTATATCTAACAGACTGACTCTTAACTCCTGACTTTGAAGGTAAGGAGTTTATGTTCTTATTCTTCCTGAAAAAAAGAAGCCAGATGGTTAGAACTTCCACAGTTATGACATATTTTTCTAGGAGCATTACGAACAGACTTATAACCATTGCTTTTATTCACACCTTCCTTTCCATTCTTATTTTTCCTAGGTGACTTTACCTTGTTTACATTCTTAACATCTTTCAGCTTATGCTTAAGATGCTTCTTTGTCATTAAGCCTACGTTAACTTCAGTTGTCTTTTCCTATTTTAGTTTGTCAAAAATTAATTCCTCTTTAACTTCTGATTTCTCAGTATCAGACTTTACAGCTACGAACTTAACATGTTTTAACTTTGGCTTTTGTTTAACAACTATAGGCTTAATTTCTACAGTTCCTTTATCATTCTTATCATCTCCATAACCTAAGCCCTCTTTCCAGTTTCCACTACTTAACAAATTCTGAGTTGTTCTGCCAGAGTTAGTCCAAGTCCTGATAATCTCTCTTTCCTTTTCTAACTCAGTCTTTAGAGATTCATTCATTTTAAGTACTTCTTCCCTAACATAGAAAGCATCATCTCTATCTTTCTGAGTTTAATGGAACATAACTAACTCTTTTTCTAAATAATCATTCCTCTTTTTACAAGCAAGATTTTCAGAAGTTAATCTTTCACATGTTAAAGTTTGATCTCTATAACTAATGAAAATGGTTTTAAGATATCTTCTCAACTCATTAATGTCATCAGTATGAAAGACATAAGTAGTTTGAGGTACCTTTAACTCAGCAGCTTCAGGACTGCTATGCATTTGCCATCAAGGCATAGTTCACCTCACTTTCAGAATCTGAAGTGTCTGTCCAGCTTTTCTTCTTTGTGACAAGAGCCTTGCCTTTGTCACTTTTCACTTTCTTGCAATCAGGAGATATGTGGCCTTTCTCACCACAGTTGTAGCATTTGACATTTGTGTAATCTCCTTTGTCAGACTTTCCTCCTTTGCCTTCAGATTTTCTGAAACTCTTCTTATCAGAACTTGCACCTTTCCTGGAAAACCTCTTTCCCTTTCGGAATTTCCTGTATGCAATCCTTGTGATTCCTTTCACCATAAGAGTACACAGCTTCATCATCTCTTCATCAGCATCCATCTCAGGCAAGCTTTCAGTTTTTAAGTCATCATCACTATCATAACTTGATGACTCAGTATCAGACTTTGTGATGAGCGTTTTTCCCTTGCCTTTCCTTGAGGTAGCTGCCTTAGGGGATTCTTCTTCAGCCTTAAGAGCAACTGTCCTTGACTTTCCTCCTTTCCTCTTGCTTCTTTGTTCCATCTCAAGTTC
Source organism: Apium graveolens (assembly GCF_009905375.1). Classification (NCBI taxonomy): domain Eukaryota; kingdom Viridiplantae; phylum Streptophyta; class Magnoliopsida; order Apiales; family Apiaceae; genus Apium; species Apium graveolens. The sequence continues at coordinate 301,045,074 of NC_133651.1, forward strand.
ATGAGTCTTGAGCATCCCATAAATTTCATCAAGAGTTGTTTTTTCAAGATTATAGTTGTCTCTTATAATTGTTGCCTTCAAATCCCAACTTTCAGGAAGAGCTAACAGGAATTTAAGATTTAAATATTCAAGATCATACTCCTTATCAACTAGTGACAAATCATTCAAGAGTTTGACAAATCTGTCATATAAGTCAGTCAATGACTCATTAGGCTTTGAGTCAAAGTGTTCATACTCTTGAGTGAGTATTGTCTTCCTGTTCTTCTTAATCGAATCAGTTCCCTGACACCTTGTCTCCAAGGCATCCCATATCTCCTTTGCAGTCTTGCAATTAATTACCCTGTTTAACATTACATTATCAATGGCACTATGTAGCAAGTGTCGTACCTTAGCATCCTTAGTAATTGATGCGATATCTTCAGCAGTGTAATCACTCTTCTCATTTGGTACAAACTTTGCTGCTTCACCTGCAACTACAACAGCGATCTTTGTTGGCTTGTGAGGTCCTTCATTGATTCTATCAAGATATTCTGGATCTGTAGCTTCCAGAAACATAGTCATCCTCACCTTCCATATGGGATATTCAGATGGTTTCAGTATGGGAACTCTAATAGCCTCATATCGACTATGGATTTGAGTCTTTGGGGGTTCTTCAGTTTTGATGGGCTTGGTTGGAGTTTCTGCTTCAGACATGATTGTTTATGGATCTTAAACTATTTGTGTGTTAACAGATAGGCTCTGATACCACTTGTTAGGTCACACACACTGTAGAACGGGGTTGAATACAGTGTATAACACAATCAAATCGAATTCAAAGAATACAAGTAACAGAAAACAAACTTTATTAAACTCTGTTACAATGTAGAACTGTCCTCTCTCAGTGATGAACAAATATCACGAGAGCTGCTAGGGTAACAATGAATAATATTCTTGATAATGATAACACATATAGTGTAAACCCTATGTCTGTGTTTATATACTACACAGTTACAAGATAATCACTAATTGATATGGAATATAATTCTGCTTCCTAAAATATATCAATCAGTTATCTTTTCTTCCAAGTATTCCATTCTTCACAGAATTCCTTCTTCATGTATATCTCTTCTTACGTTTCTCTTGATCTTCTTTCCTTTCAATCAGCCGCCTTCCTTATCTGAAAGTTTTCTTTAAGTCCTGATATTATCTCCTGATAAATATCTCCTGAACCTTAAGTACTGATAACTTAAGTTCTGACTTCAGTATAAGTGCTGATTTCAGTTAAGTACTGATTTGTTCTGTTCAAGTAAGATCTGAAAACTAAACACAAATCATATTAGATATGACATTATCAAATATATCTAACATGGAGCATGCTGACATGATATTTATATGCATGCCTGTTTCGTAATCTTGATATTCTATTATCAATTCAAATGCTTATAAACTGCATAATACATATGCTAGAGATAAGCAGTATTTGCGTATACCCTTAGTACAGGGGACCCAAAGGTGAACATTTTTCTAAACCGGGAGTCGATGTTCCTGAGTATAATATATATATATATATATATATTTTCTATAACTATTAATCGGATAAGGTATATTCGATAGTTTGGAATAATAATCAAACTTATTTTTGATTATTCAAATAAAGATCGTACTTTCGTATAAGTATATCTTTTGTTATTTATTATTCGTTTCAAGTATGAGTTTTAAAACTTCTACTTCAATTATTTTTATAAATATTATCCTTTATGGGAATATTATTTAAATAATAATATTCAGATATTTTCTAATACATCGGGACTGATTTATTTTATTAAATCATCATTACTCTAAACATTCTTTAAAATGTTTTCGAGTCTTCAAAATGATTTTAAAAGTTAGAGCGGATCCCAAAACTCGTTTTCAAATTTAAGATCTCCCTTTCGAAGGGGACTAATACTCGCTTATAAATCTAAGGGATCCGTCTTTGTGGTATATATTTTATATTCGCAACGAGGTTGCTGTTTTGAGAAAACAATTTGATTACTTGCCCAATGTTCGGGAAGTAAGTCCATCTAATTGAGTCGGCATAAGCGACAGGCCGGGTGTTAGTCCCTAACAATGCAACAAGAATTACAGAAGGGGGTTGAATGGAATTCTTGAAACTTTTTCTGAATTATAAAATGTTCTAACTCAAAATATATATGTGAGTGTTTTGATTTGCAAGGTGCGGAATGATAAGTTAAAATGAATAAAAACACAAATCTTTAAAACTTTCTGGTGGATTTGAATGTATCCACCATATATATATATATATATATATATATATATATCGAGAGAACCCTGTGAAGCTTGAATAGCTCACAGCTGCTTACAAAATTAGAACAACTAAACTTACAGAGAAATGCTAAAGGATACAGCTTACAATTGTTTCTTTGAGATAATGTATGCTTAGTCTTCTTGTTGTTCTACTTGCTACACTTGGTTTATATATCACTAAGATTACACAGTAATAAGACAAGATAATAAAACAAAACCTATAAGGTCTAATACTATGCTGCTTTATTACTCTATTCCAACATCTTTGAATATCTTCATAATAGCATGGAATGGCAATGCTTCTTTGTTCTAAAAAACCCAGTTGAATAGGCTGCCACATTCCTTTTGAAAATACTCGACGCATGTGACTGTGTTGTCACTATCAACAGATGTTTGAATTGATCATCCATCGGGTACATGATGATCCGTCGTGTTCATGATCATCCGTCGGGTTGCCTTGTTAATCATCTGTCGGGTAGCTTTGTTGATCATCTGTCGAGTAGCTATTTGGCACTTGACTTCATTTCATTTATGCAGAATTACAAGACATCATCTATTTACAATTAATTAACCTATTCTGCATATCTAATTAAAGTCCACATGACTTAAGCTACCACAAAATCTATACAAAGTTGTTTGCAGAAATGTGATACATGACTTATTGTTACATAAGCTACTCACTCGATGGATGTCAAATCATCATCCGTCGGGACTATATTGAGTCATTCGTCGGGACTACATTTGATCATCCGTCGAGTGCTACATTTTTCACTAAGTAAAATCTACTAAGGTGTTTTGTTAATGGAATCATCAAGTTCACAACATCTACCCAACAATCTCCCCCATTTTATGTCTACTAGAATTGTAGCCATAAATTAAGAGAAACTTGATGATAACAAAGCACCCTAAAAATATAAATTTAAATAGAAGTAGATAAAACTGTAAAGTGCTGCAAAAATCACTTGAAAAATTTACAAGGCAAAGTGTACAAATATTTGTTCACGGTCTTTTTCAAGGAGCTCCTCTAGTCTGAGCAGATTAATATATTTCTTGATGATCTGGATCTCTTTCCAAGCTTTCTGTTTTTTTCTTCTATCTAATTTTGGAGCTATCTGTGGAATTCCAGTTCATCAGATTCTGAGAGGTTTAGCATTCCTTGCATTTCCAAAAGAGTCTGATTGCTAGAGATGCTCAATTGGTCTTCTAATCTAAAGAATCTTCTAAATCCTTTATCATCCATGAATTCCACCAGCCAGTAGGGCCTTAGATGCACTCTACTCCCTGTGTAAGGAATAGTTAAAGTCTTTGGGAGTGCATCTTTGGCTCTAGTACTCCTCAGTTCTTCAATCTTCTTTAGAACTAGTCTTTTAGTTGTCACATTGAATCCAAAGTTCTTCTTGAATGATGAATAAAACCTTTATCAACACAGATTGGCTTTCTTGAAGGATCCTGTGAAGTGGCCATTGCATCTCTTTTCCTCCTTTGTACTTGAATACTAAACTTTTAGGTAGCTTCCAGTTCATCTAGATAGAGGTTTAGATATGAGAATTCCTTGATGTCACAGATGTACATGATATCTCCCTTGTTGACTTTGGTTAGGGACTTGGATCTGAGAGTTGAGGGCTGCACTTTCTTCACTGCTCTGGTCTTTGTCTTCTTTGGCTTCATGAAGTGAGGTAGATTGAGTTCAGGAATTGGTAGACTATCCCGGTCTATTGGCTCATCCTTTGGAATGATAGGTTCACCATGAAAATTCTTGGATGGATCTATCTTGAATTCTTCATGTACCATAGAGGGCATGGATGTTTGAGTTGTTGTAGAAGTAGACTCTTTAGGAAAGTATCCTTCCATCTCCTTATCACTGAAATCCAATTTTTTCTTGATTCTTTGCTTGTACCTTGGATTCTTTGTCTGTGGAGGTTCATTTTGCATTACTTGATCTTGAGATTCAGCAATTTCAGATGGTTGTGCAGAAATTTGTTGTGAGGGTTTCACAGCTTGTAACTTGGCCAAGATAGCAGCTTGCTCCTTCTTTTGTTTGAGCTTTTTAGCATCTAGAACAACTTGCTTCTTTTCTTGCTTCAGTCTTGCCTTTTCTTCCCTTTTTTTCCAGCAAAATGAGGGTGTCCAGCCACCACACAAATTTCCTTACCATTTCTGAAAATCTTTGCAATTCTCCTTTTTAGAACTGAATCTGCAGGATCCTTATAGAATGCTATAGACCTGGCCAACAGCTTCTTCTCATCAGGCTTTGGTGTCTCATACACTGTGTCCAAAGGGTTCTTTAGTGAAGATTTTGGATAGTTCACCTTTGGCTTCAAAATTAGTTCAGTCTTTGGAGATTTAATGCAGGATGGCTGGCCTCTTTCCAGATTATTCATGCTTATATCATTCACAGAGAATTGCCTGACTTGAGAGTGATGAATGGCTGATTTTTCTGGTTTCTTTGCTAGCCCAAACCTCTTTTAAATATCCTCATCAATTTTCTCTCAGTTGATTGGGATCAACTGCTTCTTTTCAGCTGCTCTCAATGTGGCTGCTGCTTCATTAATCAGATCAATGTTGTCTTTAGTTGGTGGCTTAGTGAAAGCAATTGTAGGCACAATTACTTTGCTAACTTGAATATTAAGCTATTTCTCCCCCTCACTTGAGCCTTTCTCCCCCTTTTTGTTATCATCAAGTTATGTGGGAGGGAGTTGAGCAGCCACCAACTGTTGAAGTAATGTAGTCTGAGTTTCTTGATTGTTAAGTATCTTGGCCATTGACTTCTCTACAACAGATATTCTTGAGTCCATGGCCTCAACTTTCCTATTGAGATCGGCCTCTTTCCTTAGCTTTTGAACAATTTCAGTCATGGTGGTTGCAGGAAGTCTAGCATCCAACCTTTCTATGATATTCTGCTTTACTTCAGAAATTTCTTGCTTGATTGCATCCACACTCTGACTGTGTTGGAGGGCTTGAATTTTATGCAGCTGGAGTGCTTCAAGATGTGCTGTGAGTAGCTTCTTTGTGCTGGCATTAGTAGATGCCTGAATGGCTGCTTGGGTGTCATGAATTAGTTTGAATAGTGTTGATTGTAGATGTGAGTAGGAGCATTCTTTTATTAGCATCTAGGCAGGAACATCTGTATCTCCCCCTATGCTCATGCTATCTTCCTCATCATCCCCACCAACATCCCCAAAAGAAGTTTCATCCAGTTCAAAGTCACTGCCAATGTTGGAAGGCATAGCAGTGATTGCATCCTTTGCTCTTTGTAAAGATTGTGTAGTATGCACCAAGTTCAGCAATCTCTCAGCCTCCTCATTGCCCTGTACAGATAGAGTTTGGTAATCTATAACAGGGTGAGTAAATGTCTCAGTATCTAGGGAAATAGAATCTATAACAGCTTGATATTCTTGCTGAAATAGCCTTTCCCTTTCTGCATCATTGACACTCATCGACTCACTTGCAATGGTTTCCTTCCTTATCACTCATGTATCTGCATTTCTCTCATGATCTCTCTTTTGTTGCATCAACGTCTCACATTGGCTCCCCACCCTCACACCCTCACCTTCACCATCTAAGGTGGGACTCCTCACACTCACTTTTACCAGTCCTGAAGAAATTAACCTGACTTTGAGAAGGTGCAGTGACTGTGTCTTTAGCACCAATTTGCACAATGTGTGAACCCTGTGCATCCCCAAGTGTCTTTGATTTCTTCTTTCTAGAGTAAGTTTGGGGTGAGCTTGTGTCCCTTACCCTTTTGACCTGTGCTCCTGGATGAGAGCTTGTTTCAATGGTAACATCCTTTTTGGAGGATGAAACCAGTAAAAAGCTTTTATCCTTATTAAGCACTGCAGTTTGTTGGGAAACTGCAGTGTGGCTAGGCTGGGAAACACTCACCTCTCCAACCTTATCCTTAGGGTTTCTTTGATGTTCACCCTATCCCTCACCTTTCTTACCCACCTTCACACTCCCCTCTTAGGTTTGATTGATTTTATAACTGGCATCTTTTGAGAGACACCAGAGGGGGCTTTCTTTGTCTTTGTTTTTGAAATTCTGGATTTGGTAGCTTGGGTAGGCAACTGTTGGGTCAATGACACAGTTGTCATAGCTACACTAGAATGCAAAGAAGTTTGTGAGGTTGGAAGAGTAGAGACAGTTGAAATTACCTCACTTACCTGAGGTGCCTCCATTACTGGAATATAGAAGAGTGGCACCTCTTTGTGATGGTTTTCCCTGTTTAAATCTGCAATGATTCTTCTTTCTTGAACCCAACAATCTAATTTGTTGGTTGGGTTCTCAGGCACAATATCCTAAGAGAGGTGGTTAGCAAGCATCATTAAAAATCTAGCATAGTAAACATTTTTACCCCTCTTATTTAGCTCCCCTAACTTAAATCCCAACTCAAATATGACAAGATCACTAAAGTTGAAAAATTTATCAGTTACGAGCATGTAAAGCATGTTGAGCATAGAGATATTAACTGAATCAAAATTGCTAATTTTACCAGAAAATACCTTATTAACTACCTCACACAGATAACTCCATTCCTTCCTAAGACCCAACCTTCTAATTTCACTTAATTTAGAAGTAGAGAGTGCATAGCCCATGGAATTAAGCATATTAACAATGTCAGTGTCTGTGTATGGAGAAGTTACAGTATTATCAGGAATTTTGAAACATGCTTTAACAATATCACTATTAACACAAAAGTCCTTACCTTTAATAGTGAAAGTGATAGTCTTATCAGTGGAGTTGTATGTTGCAGTCGTCCACATTTCTTCAAGAACCTCACAGTAAATGGTGGGTGATTCCAGCATGGCATTGTTGAGTTTGCAGTTCTTCACAAAATCCATCGTTTTGTGGTAGTCGCCAGACTGCTGAATCCCCTTGTTCACTAGAGCCGTGAAGTTGTTCTTCTCATAGATAAATCCAGTTTGAGACATGATCTTGACGACTGGTGCCATTGTTAGAGAGTGAAAATTGCAGAGAGAGAGATGATAATTGCTTTTGAGAAAGAGAGAAGTTAGAGCAGATGATTTGAGAATGATAAAAAAAAAGCAATGAAAAAGAATTATGCTTTTATACTATCTCAAAAAAATAACTGTCAAAAATATTAAAGTAAAATAAAGTAACCAATAAGAATTTCCCAAAATAGCCGTTTAAAAAATAAACTGTAAAAATTCCATCAATTATTCGTCGTGTTATGCTTACAAACTGTAAGTATACTCGATGGATAATGTTCAGAGAATCAACGGCTAAGAATAAGACAATTCGACGAATGAGGATAAACAGTTATCCGTCAAGTTATAAAATATTCTAGAAAAATAATTGATTTTATTAATAAATTGTATTCCGACGGATGATCAAACTCGATGGATAATGATCATCCGTCGAGATATAAATTTTGACTTAGCCAAAATTTCATCCAAGACTGAAAAATCAATTAAATTTCTGGCTGCATTACAACTTGCAAATTATCTGAAAAGATTCAAGAGTAATTAAGCATACATAACTCACTTACCAACCTTGAAAAGGTGGATTCATCCAGTGGCTTGGTAAATATATATGCATGCTGTTTTTTACTTGGAAACAAAATGTAATTCCACAGTACCATTCATTACATGTTCCCTTATAAAGTGGTACTTGATGTCTATGTGCTTTGTTCTTGAATGCTGTACTGGATTTTCAGCGATGGAAATTGCACTTGTGTTATCACAGAAAATAGGAATTCTTTCCACTTGCAGACCATAGTCTAGCAATTGGTTTTTCATCCACAAAATCTGTGCACAGCAACTGCCAGCAGCAATATACTCAGCTTCAGCTGTAGAAGTAGAGACCGAATTCTGATTTTTACTGAACCAGGGCACAAGCTTGTTTCCTATAAATTGATAGGTTCTTGTTGTACTTTTTCTATCAATTCTGCAACCTGCATAATCTGCATCTGAATAACCAGTTAGATCAAAACCAGAATCTCTAGGGTACCAAATGCCAAGTTTTGGTATTCCCTTGAGATATCTGAAAATTCTCTTAATAGCTACCAAGTGGGATTCTCTAGGATCAGCCTGAAATCTAGCGCAAAGACATGTAGCAAACATTATATATGGCTTACTAGCTGTTAAGTATAGAAGTGATCCAACCATGCCCCTATAACTTGAAATATCCACAGACTTTTCAGTAGTGTTTAATTCAAGCTTAGTTGCATTGGCCATGGGAGTTTTTGCAGATGTGCAATCCATTAGATCAAACTTCTTTAAAAGATCATAAATCTATTTAGTTTGACTAGTGAATATTCCATCACTAACTTGCTTAACTTGCAAACCAAGAAAGTAAGTTAGTTCTCCCATTATGCTCATTTCATACTTTGCATCAATTTGGCAAACTTTTTGCAAAGTTTTTCATCTGTAGAACTAAAAATAATGTCATCTACATAAATTTAAACAAGTATACTAGAGCTATTAATATTTCTAAAGAATAAAGTTTTGTCTACAGTATCTCTAGTGAAGTGATTCTCTAAAAGAAACTTTGACAGAGTGTCATACCAGGCTCTAGGGGCTTGTTTCAGTCCATAAAGTGCTTTTAAAAGATAGTAGATATATTCTGGAAAATTTGGATCTTCAAAACCAGGAGGCTGACTTACATAGACTTCCTCCTCCAAATCTCCATTCAGAAAAGCACTTTTGACATCCATTTGATAGACCTTGAAATTGCCATGGGCTGCATAGGCTAAGAAGATTCTGATGGCTTCAAGTCTTGCAACAGGAGCAAATGTTTCATTAAAATCTATTCCTTCTTGTTGACAAAAGCCCTTAGCAACTAATCTAGCTTTGTTCCTGACTACTATGCCATTTTCATTCATCTTGTTTCTAAATACCCATTTGGTGTCTATTGGATTCTTTCCTTTAGGCTTGGGCACCAGCTTCCATACTTTGTTCCTTTCAAATTGGTTTAGCTCCTCCTGCATAGCTAAAATCCAATCGGGATCCAACAAAGTTTCTTCTACCTTCTTTGGGTCTTCCTTAGAGAGGAAGCTTCTATATAGACATTCTTCTTGAGTTGCTCTCCTTATTTGAACTCTAGAAGATACATCACCAATGATGAGCTCAAAGGGGTTATCCTTTGTCTATTTCCTTTGTTGAGGTAGATTAGCTCTAGATGAAGAGGCGTCATTGTTGTCTTGATATGTGATTAAGTTTTGATTATTAGAAACTCCCCCTGAGTTTATGGATCTTTGATTTGAGAAAGGGGAACTTTCTATAAGTGATATATTCTGACTTTCAGTTTCTTTTGATGACCCGACGGATGGTGAATTTTGAGTACCGACGGATGAAGCTGGTTGTCTCCCGACGGATAAAACAGATTATCTCCCGACGGATGAAGCATTTTGCAGCTCGACAAATGTTGAATTATGTGCTTCATTGTTAGTAGATTTTTCTGCATTATCCTTTGATACTATTTCTTGATCACTTTCATCATCATTGTCATCACTAACCATCTCCACATTGTCAAATTTGAGGCTCTCATGGTAATCTCCATCTTGTAGTCCTTCAATCTTTTTATCATCAAACACAACATGTATTGATTCCACAATAATGTTGGTTCTCAGATTGTAGACTCTGTATGCTTTACCAATAACATATCCAACAAAAATTCCTTCATCTGCTTTAGCATCAAACTTCCCATTCTGATCAGTTTGATTTCTCAAGATATAACATTCGCAACCAAAGACATGAAGAAAATTTAGAGTTGGCTTCTTGTTCTTGAACAATTGGTAGGGAGTCATGCATTTTGCTTGATTAACCAGAGAAATATTCTGAGTGTAGAATACAGTATTTACAGCTTCAGCCCAGAAATATGTTGGTAACTTAGATTCTTCAAGCATTGTCCTTGCAGTTTCAATTAGTGATCTGTTCTTTCTTTCTACTACTCTATTTTTTTGTGGAGTTCTTGCTGCTGGAAACTCATGCAAAATCCCATTTTCTTCACAAAATGCTCTCATGACAGAATTCTTGAACTCAGTTCAATTGTCACTCCTGATTCTTCTAACTTTGAAATCAGGATGATTGTTGACTTGCCTTATGTGATTGATGATGATTTCACTAGCCTCATCTTTAGACTTAAGGAAATATGTCCAAGAGAACTTTGAGAAATCATCTACAATTACTAGGCAAAATCTTTTCCTTTAGATGGACAACACATTGATTGGTCCAAACAAATCCATGTGTAGCAGTTGCAAAGGTTCTTCAATTGTTGAATCAAGCTTTTTTCTGAATGATGCTTTAATTTGCTTTCCCTTTTGGCAAGCATCACACATTCCATCCTTAGAAAACTCCACTTGAGGAATGCCTCTAACAAGTTCTTTCTTTACAAGTTCATTCATGGTTTTGAAGTTTAGATGGGATAGCTTCTTGTGCCATAGCCAACTTTCATCTTGACTTGCTTTACTGAGAAGACAAGTAACAGATCCTGCATTTGATGAGTTGAAGTCAGCTAGGTACACATTTCCTTTTCTCACTCCAATGAGAACCACTTTGTTGCTCCTCTTGTTTGTCACAACACAGGCTTCTGAGTTGAAGGTTACTGAATTGCCTTTATCACAAAGCTGGCTGATACTCGACAAATTGTACTTGAGACCATCCACTAAGGCAACCTCCTCAATGATGACATTGTCTTTTGAAATCAAGCCATATCCCATAGTATAACCCTTGTTGTCATCCCCAAAAATAACACTTGGGCCAGCTCTCTCCTTAAACTCTGTGAGCAGGGTAGAATCACCAGTCATGTGTCTTGAAAAATCACTATCCAAGTACCATAGATTCTTTCTGTTTCCCTGCACACATTAAAATCAAATCAAGTTGATTTTGGTACCCAAGTTTCCTTGGGTCCTGCCTTGTTAGCTTTCTTCTTCTGTTTCTTAGGTTTGATCTCATTTGACTTGGGAATATCAGATTCATCCTTAGTCATTTGAGTTGGACTTTTGAAACCATTTATTAAAACAGAATTATCATGCACATTTTGATTAACAGGAAATGACATGATATTAGTAAACATGTTATTCTAGTAGGGCATGCTAAATGGCATTTGAGGCATACTAAATGTAGCATAATAAAGATTATGTGCAAATGGCATATTAGAAAATTGTGCATTCATATTCTGTGTAGACATAGCATTCATAGGCATAGAAGGCATGACATTCATGTTGGGAAAAGGAGTTGGCACAAATATGGAAGTAGGCATAGCAGTTTTTGTTGGATTTTAATCGCAGCGGAGGCATGGTAAAACACTTTTACACATATAAAATCCAAATAAAAGCATATAAATCGTGATTAAAACATAGGGATCGATTACTAACCTTTAATATGCGATCCAAGAGCAACGTTCGGAGATCCTTAGCAGCTGCTCCTCAAACGTGAAACACTCCACCGGTATCCACCAAGAAAACGACGTTAAGGAGGAGGAGGAGGAGGAGGTGGAGAGAATTCGGTTTTCTAAAACTTTTGGGTTTTTGGGTTAGAATAAAAATAGGGTTTATAATAGTATATTTATAGGCAAAATTTTCAGCTGAAATTTTCCCATAAAATATTATTATTATTAACCCATTTATTATTCTTATTAATAATTAAAACACCTTTTAATTATTAATCCTTTTTCTAAACACTTTAGAAATAATTCTCTCTCTTGATTTAATTTCCAAAAATTAAATCCTTTAATTAATAATATTAAGAACTTTTCTTAATTAATTTATAATCAATTAAATCTCATTTAATCAATTATTAAATTTGCCAATTAATTATTTATTTCATAAATAAATAATTATTAGCCATTATTAATTAATTCCTCCACCATTAAATTATTCTCTTTTTATGGTGTGACCCTGTAGGTTTAATATTAAGCCGGTAGTAGAAATAAATAATAATAAAACTATTTTATCATTATTTATATAAATTCTCTAATTTATTAAATATGATTAATTAATTAATCACATTTATTCTACATCGTGAGGGATACTTCTCAGCATATCGCGACTATCCGCATAATACGAATTCACTGCTTAGAATACCAAGAACCTATTCAGTGAATAGTTACCGTACAATAAACTCCTTCTACCCTACAATGTCCCGATTAAATACAAGGCATGGATCTCGTGTCAAGCCTATCTGATTCAATCACTTGCTTACCATTTACTATGCGTAGTTCTATGCAAATTAAAAACTCCTTTCTAATTTCATTCATTCTGGCCAGAGATTCCTGAACTAGCATAAGTGGATCAGCCTTGAACATTCGCTTCCTTCACTGGAAGGGGTAGATCCTTTATTGATCATACACTATCTTCGTGTACAAATTCCTATACCCAGTAGAGCCCTAATAATTGTCCCTGGAGACTAAGAACTAAACCAAAGCATAGTTCAGTGTAAACAAGATGACTATGATGACCTCAAGTCTAAGGATACTTGTACAACTATCACTATGTGAACAACTGCTGACACGTGAGTGAACTCCATCAGTTGTTCAGCTGTGCGAGTCATTTTCAGTGAACTTATTTTATAATAAGCACCTACATACTAGCTATAGTGTCACCACACAAATGTCTATGAGAACAGACATCCTTCATAATGAAGTAAGCATAGTATGTACCGATCTTTACGGATTATTAATTACCAGTTAGTAATCCTATGATTAGGAACTATTTAAGTTTAGAGTTATCATCTTTTAGGTCTCACTATTATGATCTCATCATAATCCATAAAAAGCTTTACTCTAAACTATGGTATATCTTATTTAAACACTTAAATAGATAGAGCCCGTAATAAAAACAAAACAAGTCTTTTATTAATATCAATGAAATCAAAACAGATTACACAGGAAGTTATTTTTAAATCCTAATACATGATTGGACTTAGGACATATTCCTTTCAATCTCCCACTTGTACTAAAGCCAATCACTCTGGTATCTAATACCCATCTTGTCTTTATGACGATCAAAGTGACTTTCATAAAGTAGCTTTGTGAGTGGGTCTGCTATGTTGTTATATGTGTCAACTCTAATTTAATACAATATAAGAAATGTTACCGCGCTCCCACTAACCCTTTTGTAGACGCATGGTTCATCTACGTTTTTGATAAAATCAAACTCTTTGATTGTCTCATCAAAACGAATGTTCCATCTTTCGAAAAGCTTGCTTTAAACCACATATGGTTCACAGTAGCTTACACACTAGGTTTTCATTTCCCTTGGAAAGAAAACCATCTGGCTATATGCCAGATCTCATAGTCGTAGTAAGCAGCAATCGCAAGCAAAATCCGAACTGATTTTAACAGGGCTATTGGTAAAAGGTTTCATCAAAGTCAATCCATTGCCTTTGTTTGAATACTTTTACCACAAGCCTGGCCTTATAGGTCTCCACCTGGCCATCTGCTCTAATCATTCTTTCGTATACCGTATACATAGATTCCATTCCAGATTTTATGGCACTTTGCCATTTCTCTGAGTCAACACTACTCATAGCCTCATTATAGGTCATAGGGTCGTCATCATCAATGATCGACAACTCATTGTCATTCTTAATGACAAGGCCATATTACCTCTCAGGTTGGCGAGACACTCTCCCTGACCTATGAATGGGCTGTTCCACAAAAGGTTGTTCAGTCTGAACAGGTGTTTCCACTTGATCCGTAGCAGTTTGTGCTTCTTGAACTTCATCAAGTTCAATTTTTCTCCCACTGTTTCCTTCAAGGATAAACTCCTTTTCCAAGAAGGTAGCATGTCTGGAGACAAACACCCAATGATCGGTGTAAAAGTAATACCCTAAAGTCTCTTTAGGATATCCCACAAAACTACATTTTACGGATCGATATTCCAGCTTATCTGGGTCAACTTATTTGACATAAGCTGGACATCCCCAAATCTTAACGTGTTTAAGACTCGGTTTCCTTTCTTTCCATATCTCGTACGGAGTTTGAGGAACAGATTTGGAAGGCACCTTATTCAGTAAATATGCTGAGGTTTCCAATGCGTAACCCCATAGGAATACTGGAAGATTTGCATAGCTCATCATGGACCGAACTATGTCTAACAAAGTTCGACTTCTCCTTTCAGATACCAATCTGGAGGCGTCCACTGGGAGACTATACCATTTACTTTGAGATAATCTAGAAACTCTCCATTCAAGTATTCACCACCTCGATCAAATCGAAGAATTATAATACTATGTTTGGTTTGTTTCTCCACTTCATACTTATACTCTTTGAACTTTTCAAAGGCTTCAGACTTGTGTTTCATCAAACACATATCCGAATTTAGATCTATTATCCATGAAAGTAATGAAGTATGAAAATCCACCCATGGCTTGCTTAGACATTGGTCCACATACATCTGTGTGTACCATTCCTAGCAAATCTGCAGCCCTCTCTACATGTCCACTAAATGGAGACTGCAGTGCCATAATAAAGTGAGATTTTTATCCCTTTTCTTTTATTAGTTTGTTCAATCTGAAGTAAATCATGCTCTATGTCATATACATACAGACCATTATTTAAAGTACCACGTCCATAAAGAATATTATCTCTAAGAATAGAACATTCATTATTCTCAATAATAAATGAAAATCCAGCCAAGTCTAACATGAGAATAATATTCCTCACAATCGAGGGAACAAAATAACAATTATTTAAAATAATAGTCTTGCCCGTAGGCATATGTAAATGAAATGATTCTACATCTTTAGCAGCAATTCTTGCTCCATTTCCCATCAGTAGAATCACCTCCTCTTCCTCAAGAGTCCTACTTCTCCTTAGTCCCTGCAACAAATTGCAGATTTGAGAACCACAAGCGGTATCTAATACCCAAGTAGAAATTTGATTTAATGACATATTCACTTCTATCATGAACATACCTGAATCAGAAGCGGCAGTCTCACTACCCTTCTTCTTCTTCAATTCTGCAAGGTAAACCTTGCAGTTCCTCTTCCAGTGCCCCACCTTGTTACAGTGAAAGCAAACAACTTTGCTCTTGGGGTCTTCAGCTTTTGGTGGAACCGGCATTTTCTCACCTACTTTCTTCTTCTTGGAAGGGTTCCTCTTCCTTTTTTTAGGATTGGAACCTTCACCAATTAGAAGAACAGAACTCTTCTTAGGGGGAAAATTCGATTCCGCAGTCTTCAACATGTTGTGGAGTTCAGGCAGGCTGACATCCAACTTATTCATGTGAAAGTTCACAACAAACTGTGAGAATGAACTCGGAAGTGATTGCAAGACCAAGTCTTGGCTCAGCTCCCCATCCATAGCGAAACCAAGTTGTCCAAGACGTTCAATCAAATTGATCATCTTAAGTACATGGTCATTCACAGATGATCCCTCAGACATCCTACAACCGAACAGCTCCTTCGATATCTCATATCGAGCTGTCCTCCCTGCCACATCATACAACTCTTGTAGATGCATGAGGATAGTGTGAGCATCCATATGCTCATGTTGCTTCTGCAGCTCAATGTTCATGGAAGCTAGCATGATGCATTGAGCAACATTTGCATCATCTATCCACTTACGATACACAACATGTTCATCATTATGCGCATCGCTAGCAGGTTCAGTAGGTTTAGGTGAGTCAATCACGTATTTCACCTTCTCAATCCTGAGAACAATTCTCAAGTTTCGAAGCCAGTCAGCATAATTAGGACCAGTCAACTTGTGAGCATCCAGTATGCTCCTGAGCGATAGTGCAGAAGACATAATGTATATTGTAAATCTGTAAATGATAAATACATAACAACACTTAGCAAATATTCGATTTCATTTTAAAACACTATATGAATCGGTTCTTTATTCATAAGTGGCTCCCACTAGTTTATCTAATTTATTCAACCCCCTACGTGAAAAATTAAGCATTCATAATGCTAGTGGAAATAGGGATCCTACATTCCATTACACAACCCCGGCTGTGGCACGAACCGCCATGTAATGTTCAATAGGCGGACAACTCTTGTCAATTACATCTAATGTTATTCCCTAATCAAACTTTAGCCTCTTGAATAATTGAGTCACGGCTGTGGCACGACAAACTCAATATTCTAAGTCAAGTCTAACCCAACATTCCGTACAATTGAATCAGTCCCCAAAGGCCCACGGCTGTGGCACGTACCAACCTTTAGATTCTTATTCAATGTACACATCTCTATGTAATAGACAAGTATTTCTTATTTCGAAATCAAAGCCCTCGGTTGTGGCACGAAATGACAATGATTGAAAAATAAGAACTACTTTCTATCATGTTGGAAGGCTATGACCGACACAAGCCCGTTGTGTCATTGGCCAATTACTACTTGATATTATTTAATTTTAGAGGGATTATATTACGTTACAATCATAATCATATTATAAAGAGATTCTTCCTTTTAAATTAAATATTTCAAATCAATAATCAATAATCAGATGATTCCCAGATCGGGTGGAGCATTGTCAAGAGGCGTCACTTAATAACCCTTTCTTACAGATAGAAATCTGTTGTTGACAGAATCATCCTTTCTCTCATATCAAAATTCATATTCAATTACGTATTTCATAAACACAAGAATCTCATGATTGTATTCATAATATTATTCTTAAGGTTATGAAACAATTTCACTATACTAGGTTGTCTAACAAACGCCTTATGTTCATTTAAGTTCACCTAAATCTATCATCGCATGATAAACTAAGCATATATCACATATATAAACATGAATAAACATCAAGGTAGGCATGTTACATCATCTAGCATATTGGTCTAAGCATTATACATCTCTATGTATCACATGAAGCATTTAAAAGCAATTAAAACAGTCAAAAACATCTTTAAAACACTTCATAGAATATAATCAGTTCAAAACTTTTATATAAACTAAAATTGATCACTCCATTAGATCCGTCTCGGAAAAACAAATCCAACGGTATATTGCACGCCTAAAATGGGGTTACGAAACTCCCAGAAAATAAAATTTAATGTAAACAGTCGGGCTGTAACGCATTACAGGAACGCGTTACAAGCCCTGTAACGCATTCCGGAATGCGCGACACCCCTTTCCCTTCTCTTTCAGCAGCCGACAACTGCTCTGTCTTCTCTGTCAGTTTCTTTTGATCGCACGGATTTCCGTGCCTGTCTTTTCTTTCTTGCCACCGTACTTTAATATCAGCACATCACATGTGCCATTAATTTCAACAGCAGCATAAACAACACAAATATATATACATAATTGAATATATATATATATATATATACTTATCTAATTACGAATTATAAATGATACAACTTCAAAAATTCATAATAAATAATCTATACATCATAAAATTATGAAACAAATACCCAGACGATCTAGAACACTTGTAGAACCCAGATCAACATTCAAAATTATTATGAGAAACGATTTCTCATCAGACAAAATTAATCCATTATATAACTTGTAAAAATCATAATTAATTCATACAAGCACATAAAATTCTGAAATTTTTACCACAGATCTATATGCATACAACCTAAGCTCTGATACCATTGTTTGATTTTAATCGCAGCGGAGGCATGATAAAACACTTTTACACATATAAAATCCAAATAAAAGCATATAAATCGTGATTAAAACATAGGGATCGATTACTAACCTTTAATATGCGATCCAAGAGCAACGTTCGGAGATCCTTAGCAGCTGCTCCTCAAACATGAAGCACTCCACCGATATCCACCAAGAAAACGACGTTAAGGAGGAGGAGGAGGAGGTGGAGAGAATTCGGTTTTCTAAAACTTTTGGGTTTTTGGGTTAGAATAAAAATAGGGTTTATAATAGTATATTTATAGGCAAAATTTTCAGCTGAAATTTTCCCATAAAATATTATTATTATTAACCCATTTATTATTCTTATTAATAATTAAAACACCTTTTAATTATTAATCCTTTTTCTAAACACTTTAGAAATAATTCTCTCTCTTGATTTAATTTCCAAAAATTAAATCCTTTAATTAATAATATTAAGAACTTTTCTTAATTAATTTATAATCAATTAAATCTCATTTAATCAATTATTAAATTTGCCAATTAATTATTTATTTCATAAATAAATAATTATTAGCCATTATTAATTAATTCCTCCACCATTAAATTATTCTCTTTTTATGGTGTGACCCTGTAGGTTTAATATTAAGCCGGTAGTAGAAATAAATAATAATAAAACTATTTTATCATTATTTATATAAATTCTCTAATTTATTAAATATGATTAATTAATTAATCACATTTATTCTACATCGTGAGGGATACTTCTCAGCATATTGCGACTATCCGAATAATACGAATTCACTGCTTAGAATAACAAGAACCTATTCAGTGAATAGTTACCGTACAATAAACTCCTTCTACCCTACAATGTCCCGATTAAATACAAGGCATGGATCTCGTGTCAAGCCTATCTAATTCAATCACTTGCTTACCATTTACTATGCGTAGTTCTATGCAAATTAGAAACTCCTTTCTAATTTCATTCATTCGGGCCAGAGATTCCTGAACTAGCATAAGTGGATCAGCCTTGAACATTCGCTTCCTTCACTGGAAGGGGTAGATCCTTTATTGATCATACACTATCTTCGTGTACAAATTCCTATACCCAGTAGAGCCCTAATAATTGTCCCTGGAGACTAAGAACTAAACCAAAGCATAGTTCAGTGTAAACAAGATGACTATGATGACCTCAAGTCTAAGGATACTTGTACAACTATCACTATGTGAACAACTGCTGACACGTGAGTGAACTCCATCAGTTGTTCAGCTGTGCGAGTCATTTTCAGTGAACTTATTCTATAATAAGCACCTACATACTAGCTATAGTGTCACCACACAAATGTCTATGAGAACAGACATCCTTCATAATGAAGCAAGCATAGTATGTACCGATCTTTGCGGATTATTAATTACCAGTTAGTAATCATATGATTAGGAACTATTTAAGTTTAGAGTTATCATCTTTTAGGTCTCACTATTATGATCTCATCATAATCCATAAAAAGCTTTACTCTAAACTATGGTATATCTTATTTAAACACTTAAATAGATAGAGCCCGTAATAAAAACAAAACAAGTCTTTTATTAATATCAATGAAATCAAAACAGATTATACAGGAAGTTATTCCTAAATCCTAATACATGATTGGACTTAGGACATATTCCTTTCAATCTCCCACTTGTACTAAAGCCAATCACTCTGGTATCTAATACCCATCTTGTCTTTATGACGATCAAAGTGACTTTCATAAAGTAGCTTTGTGAGTGGGTCTGCTATGTTGTTATATGTGTCAACTCTAATTTAATACAATATAAGAAATGTTACCGCGCTCCCACTAACCCTTTTGTAGACGCATGGTTCATCTACGTTTTTGATAAAATCAAACTCTTTGATTGTCTCATCAAAACGAATGTTCCATCTTTCGAAAAGCTTGCTTTAAACCACATATGGTTCACAGTAGCTTACACACTAGGTTTTCATTTCCCTTGGAAAGAAAACCATCTGGCTATATGCCAGATCTCATAGTCGTAGTAAGCAGCAATCGCAAGCAAAATCCGAACTGATTTTAACAGGGCTATTGGTAAAAGGTTTCATCAAAGTCAATCCATTGCCTTTGTTTGAATCCTTTTACCACAAGCCTGGCCTTATAGGTCTCCACCTGGCCATCTGCTCTAATCATTCTTTCGTATACCGTATACATAGATTCCATTCCAGATTTTATGGCACTTTGCCATTTCTCTGAGTCAACACTACTCATAGCCTCATTATAGGTCATAGGGTCGTCATCATCAATGATCGACAACTCATTGTCATTCTCAATGACAAGGCCATATTACCTCTCAGGTTGGCGAGACACTCTCCCTGACCTATGAATGGGCTGTTCCACAAAAGGTTGTTCAGTCTGAACAGGTGTTTCCACTTGATCCGTAGCAGTTTGTGCTTCTTGAACTTCATCAAGTTCAATTTTTCTCCCACTGTTTCCTTCAAGGATAAACTCCTTTTCCAAGAAGGTAGCATGTCTGGAGACAAACACCCAATGATCGGTGTAAAAGTAACACCCTAAAGTCTCTTTAGGATATCCCACAAAACTACATTTTACGGATCGATATTCCAGCTTATCTGGGTCAACTTATTTGACATAAGCTGGACATCCCCAAATCTTAACGTGTTTAAGACTCGGTTTCCTTTCTTTCCATATCTCATACGGAGTTTGAGGAACAGATTTGGAAGGCACCTTATTCAGTAAATATGCTGAGGTTTCTAATGTGTAACCCCATAGGAATACTGGAAGATTTGCATAGCTCATCATGGACCGAACTATGTCTAACAAAGTTCGACTTCTCCTTTCAGATACCAATCTGGAGGCGTCCACTGGGAGACTATACCATTTACTTTGAGATAATCTAGAAACTCTCCATTCAAGTATTCACCACCTCGATCAAATCGAAGAATTATAATACTATGTTTGGTTTGTTTCTCCACTTCATACTTATACTCTTTGAACTTTTCAAAGGCTTCAGACTTGTGTTTCATCAAACACATATCCGAATTTAGATCTATTATCCATGAAAGTAATGAAGTATGAAAATCCACCCATGGCTTGCTTAGACATTGGTCCACATACATCTGTGTGTACCATTCCTAGCAAATCTGCAGCCCTCTCTACATGTCCACTAAATGGAGACTGCAGTGCCACAATAAAGTGAGATTTTTATCCCTTTTCTTTTATTAGCTTGTTCAATCTGAAGTAAATCATGCTCTATGTCATATACATACAGACCATTATTTAAAGTACCACGTCCATAAAGAATATTATCTCTAAGAATAGAACATTCATTATTCTCAATAATAAATGAAAATCCAGCCAAGTCTAACATGAGAATAATATTCCTCACAATCGAGGGAACAAAATAACAATTATTTAAAATAATAGTCTTGCCCGTAGGCATATGTAAATGAAATGATTCTACATCTTTAGCAGCAATTCTTGCTCCATTTCCCATCAGTAGAATCACCTCCTCTTCCTCAAGAGTCCTACTTCTCCTTAGTCCCTGCAACAAATTGCAGATTTGAGAACCACAAGCGATATCTAATACCCAAGTAGAAATTTGATTTAATGACATATTCACTTCTATCATGAACATACCTGAATCAGAAGCGGCAGTCTCACTACCCTTCTTCTTCTTCAATTCTGCAAGGTAAACCTTGCAGTTCCTCTTCCAGTGCCCCACCTTGTTACAGTGAAAGCAAACAACTTTGCTCTTGGGGTCTTCAGCTTTTGGTGGAACCGGCATTTTCTCACCTACTTTCTTCTTCTTGGAAGGGTTCCTCTTCCTTTTTTTAGGATTGGAACCTTCACCAATTAGAAGAACAGAACTCTTCTTAGGGGGAAAATTCGATTCCGCAGTCTTCAACATGTTGTGGAGTTCAGGCAGGCTGACATCCAACTTATTCATGTGAAAGTTCACAACAAACTGTGAGAATGAACTCGGAAGCGATTGCAAGACCAAGTCTTGGCTCAGCTCCCCATCCATGGCGAAACCAAGTTGTCCAAGACGTTCAATCAAATTGATCATCTTAAGTACATGGTCATTCACAGATGATCCCTCAGACATCCTACAACCGAACAGCTCCTTCGATATCTCATATCGAGCTGTCCTCCCTGCCACATCATACAACTCTTGTAGATGCATGAGGATAGTGTGATCATCCATATGCTCATGTTGCTTCTGCAGCTCAATGTTCATGGAAGCTAGCATGATGCATTGAGCAACATTTGCATCATCTATCCACTTACGATACACAACATGTTCATCATTATGCGCATCGCTAGCAGGTTCAGTAGGTTTAGGTGAGTCAATCACGTATTTCAGCTTCTCAATCCTGAGAACAATTCTCAAGTTTCGAAGCCAGTCAGCATAATTAGGACCAGTCAACTTGTGAGCATCCAGTATGCTCCTGAGCGATAGTGTAGAAGACATAATGTATATTATAAATCTGTAAATGATAAACACATAACAACACTTAGCAAATATTCGATTTCATTTTAAAACACTATATGAATCGGTTCTTTATTCATAAGTGGCTCCCACTAGTTTATCTAATTTATTCAACCCCCTACGTGAAAAATTAAGCATTCATAATGCTAGTGGAAATAGGGATCCTACATTCCATTACACAACCCCGGCTGTGGCACGAACCGCCATGTAATGTTCAATAGGCGGACAACTCTTGTCAATTACATCTAATGTTATTCCCTAATCAAATTTTAGCCTCTTGAATAATTGAGTCACGGCTGTGGCACGACAAACTCAATATTCTAAGTCAAGTCTAACCCAACATTCCGTACAATTGAATCAGTCCCCAAAGGCCCACGGCTGTGGCACGTACCGACCTTTAGATTCTTATTCAATGTACACATCTCTATGTAATAGACAAGTATTTCTTATTTCGAAATCAAAGCCCTCGGTTGTGGCACGAAATGACAATGATTGAAAAATAAGAACTACTTTCTATCATGTTGGAAGGCTATGACCGACACAAGCCCGTTGTGTCATTGGCCAATTACTACTTGATATTATTTAATTTTAGAGGGATTATATTACGTTACAATCATAATCATATTATAAAGAGATTCTTCCTTTTAAATTAAATATTTCAAATCAATAATCAATAATCAGATGATTCCCAGATCGGGTGGAGCATTGTCAAGAGGCGTCACTTAATAACCCTTTCTTACAGATAGAAATCTGTTGTTGACAGAATCATCCTTTCTCTCATATCAAAAATTCATATTCAATTACGTGTTTCATAAACACAAGAATCTCATGATTGTATTCATAATATTATTCTTAAGGTTATGAAACAATTTCACTATACTAGGTTGTCTAACAAACGCCTTATGTTCATTTAAGTTCACCTAAATCTATCATCGCATGATAAACTAAGCATATATCACATATATAAACATGAATAAACATCAAGGTAGGCATGTTACATCATCTAGCATATTGGTCTAAGCATTATACATCTCTATGTATCACATGAAGCATTTAAAAGCAATTAAAACAGTCAAAAACATCTTTAAAACACTTCATAGAATATAATCAGTTCAAAACTTTTATATAAACTAAAATTGATCACTCCATTAGATCCGTCTCGGAAAAACAAATCCAACGGTATATTGCACGCCTAAAACGGGGTTACGAAACTCCCAGAAAATCAAATTTAATGTAAACAGTCGGGCTGTAACGCATTACAGGAACGCGTTACAAGCCCTGTAACGCATTCCGGTGATGCGTTACAACCCTTTTAAGCCATTAAAAGGTGTAACGCATTCCGTGAATGTGCCACAGGGTGTAACGCATTCCCGGAATGCGCGACACCCCTTTCCCTTCTCTTTCAGCAGCCGACAACTGCTCTGTCTTCTCTGTCAGTTTCTTTTGATCGCACGGATTTCCGTGCCTGTCTTTTCTTTTTTGCCACCGTACTTTAATATCAGCACATCACATGTGCCATTAATTTCAACAGCAGCATAAACAACACAAATATATATACATAATTGAATATATATATATATACTTATCTAATTACGAATTATAAATGATACAACTTCAAAAATTCATAATAAATAATCTATACATCATAAAATTATGAAACAAATACCCAGACGATCTAGAACACTTGTAGAACCCAGATCAACATTCAAAATTATTATAAGAAACGATTTCTCATCAGACAAAATTAATCCATTATATAACTTGTAAAAATCATAATTAATTCATACAAGCACATAAAATTCTGAAATTTTTACCACAGATCTATATGCATACAACCTAAGCTCTGATACCATTGTTTGATTTTAATCGCAGCGGAGGCATGATAAAACACTTTTACACATATAAAATCCAAATAAAAGCATATAAATCGTGATTAAAACATAGGGATCGATTACTAACCTTTAATATGCGATCCAAGAGCAACGTTCGGAGATCCTTAGCAGCTGCTCCTCAAACGTGAAGCACTCCACCGATATCCACCAAGAAAACGACGTTAAGGAGGAGGAGGAGGAGGTGGAGAGAATTCGGTTTTCTAAAACTTTTGGGTTTTTGGGTTAGAATAAAAATAGGGTTTATAATAGTATATTTATAGGCAAAATTTTCAGCTGAAATTTTCCCATAAAATATTATTATTATTAACCCATTTATTATTCTTATTAATAATTAAAAGACCTTTTAATTATTAATCCTTTTTCTAAACACTTTAGAAATAATTCTCTCTCTTGATTTAATTTCCAAAAATTAAATCCTTTAATTAATAATATTAAGAACTTTTCTTAATTAATTTATAATCAATTAAATCTCATTTAATCAATTATTAAATTTGCCAATTAATTATTTATTTCATAAATAAATAATTATTAGCCATTATTAATTAATTCCTCCACCATTAAATTATTTTCTTTTTATGGTGTGACCCTGTAGGTTTAATATTAAGCCGGTAGTAGAAATAAATAATAATAAAACTATTTTATCATTATTTATATAAATTCTCTAATTTATTAAATATGATTAATTAATTAATCACATTTATTCTACATCGTGAGGGATACTTCTCAGCATATCGCGACTATCCGAATAATACGAATTCACTGCTTAGAATAACAAGAACCTATTCAGTGAATAGTTACCGTACAATAAACTCCTTCCACCCTACAATGTCCCGATTAAATACAAGGCATGGATCTCGTGTCAAGCCTATCTAATTCAATCACTTGCTTACCATTTACTATGCGTAGTTCTATGCAAATTAGAAACTCCTTTCTAATTTCATTCATTCTGGCCAGAGATTCCTGAACTAGCATAAGTGGATCAGCCTTGAACATTCGCTTCCTTCACTGGAAGGGGTAGATCCTTTATTGATCATACACTATCTTCGTGTACAAATTCCTATACCCAGTAGAGCCCTAATAATTGTCCCTGGAGACTAAGAACTAAACCAAAGTATAGTTCAGTGTACACAAGATGACTATGATGACCTCAAGTCTAAGGATACTTGTACAACTATCACTATGTGAACAACTGCTGACACGTGAGTGAACTCCATCAGTTGTTCAGCTGTGCGAGTCATGTTCAGTGAACTTATTCTATAATAAGCACCTACATACTAGCTATAGTGTCACCACACAAATGTCTATGAGAACAGACATCCTTCATAATGAAGCAAGCATAGTATGTACCGATCTTTGCGGATTATTAATTACCAGTTAGTAATCCTATGATCAGGAACTATTTAAGTTTAGAGTTATCATCTTTTAGGTCTCACTATTATGATCTCATCATAATCCATAAAAAGCTTTACTCTAAACTATGGTATAACTTATTTAAACACTTAAATAGATAGAGCCCGTAATAAAAACAAAACAAGTCTTTTATTAATATCAATGAAATCAAAACAGATTACACAGGAAGTTATTCCTAAATCCTAATACATGATTAGACTTAGGACATATTCCTTTGAGTTTTGCAATTGACAAACAGATGATTTACACTACCACACTTAACACAGATTTTTCTTGGAGTATACTTATCAGGTGTGTAGTTGTTATGTTTGTTAATCCCTACTTTACCATTTCTATTGTTTTTCCTTTTAGCCTTTATTTTAACCTCAATCTTTTCTTGTCTGTCATTCAATTGCTTGATAGACAAATGACCAACATTCATTTTCTTCTCCTTCCTCACTTGACTAGATTCTCCTGAAATGAAGTTTTTGGAAACTGATCCATATTTTTCATTTAACTTGGCAAGTTTGGCTTTACTCACAGGTTTGCTCACAGCCGACGGATGAGGATTTATGTCACTCGACGGATAATCCTTTTGGTTATCCGACGGATGACTCTCATCATCCATCGAGTCCACATCTGTTAGCAATCTTTCAATCAAATTGGATTCCAGCTTCTCCTTATTCTTCTTCCAGGCTGCATCACAAAAGGACTCAATACCTTGAACTTTGGTGATTTGAGCATGAACATCTCTTGATGTTTTCCATGCCTTAATCACCTCTTGTTCTCGTTTAAACTGCTTCTTCAAAATCTCTTCTTTCTTCAAGGAATCAGTTAATTCATCCTTAGCAATCTTACACTCAATTCTCAGTTTTTCAAATTCAATAAACTGAGACTCTAGCACCTTATTTCTCTCACTTAAAAACAAATTATTTTCTTTGATTTGAGCATTTTCCTTAGTGATGGACTTAAGTGTGACACACAAATGATATAATTCTGTAGACATGTCATTTATTGCATCATTACACTAAGCTTTAGATAGATGTGCAAGGTTAGTGGTGATTACCTGATTATTTGAAGAACTTGTCTCTGTTTCATCAGACTTGGCCATTAGGTCTAGATTGACATAGCTGACATCCTCATCCTCATCCAGACCATCTGCTGCCCAGTCATTTTCTTGTGTAATAAAAGCCCTTTCCTTTTGTTTGAGCAACTCAAAATATTTATGTTTATAATCCACAGGCTCAAACTTCTTCTTGCTGGAATCTGACTTTCTTCACTCACTAGCCAAGTGCCCTGCCAAGCCACATTTAAAACATTTGAATTTTGATTTATCCACCATGTTTCTATTTGGCTTAGCTGCTCCAAAGTTCTTCTTGAACTTGAGCTTGGCAAATCTTCTGGAAAGAAAAGCTAGATGTTCATCAATATCATCCATATCATCATGGCTCAAAGAATCTTCATTTTCTGCTACCAGCCCCTTGCCCTTATTTTCACAGACCTTTGAAGTAGACTCAACAGCTTCTATCTTCATCTCCTTTTCTTTCTCTAACTCAGCAACCAATGCAATGGACCCTCCTTTCTTTCTCCCTTTATCTATTCTTTCATCTTGCTCTATTTCAAGCTCATAAGTCTTTAGAATGCCATACAGTCTCTCTAGTGTAAACTCCTTGTATTCTTGTGAATTTCTCAAGGAGACTGTCATTGGTTTTCATTCTTTTGGAAGGGATCTCAGAAATTTGAGGTTAGAATCCTTGGTTTGGTAGACTCTTCCATGCAGCTTCAGAGCATTTAGTAGCTTTTGAAATCTACTTAAGATATCAGTGAGTGTTTCACCTTCTTCAAAGTGGAAGTGCTCATATTGCTGAATTAGTAACTGCATCTTGTTTTCTCTAACTTGTTCAGTGCCATCACAAATTATTTGAATGGTGTCCCAAACCTCTTTGGCTATCTTGCAATTGATGATGTTGTCAAACATGTCACCATCAACTCCATTGAACAGAATATTCATGGCCTTCTTATTTTTCCGGACTTGTTCAATATCAGGATCTGACCATTCATGCCTTGGCTTGGGAACTGATGGCTCATTTCCAGTTGCAGCTCTTATTGGTACATGAGGACCTCTCTCTATACAATCCACATAGGCCTCATATTGAGAAATTAAATGGAGATGCATCTTTACCTTCCAGTGATGGTAATTATCTTTGTCTAGAAAAAGAATCTTGACTCCAACATCCTTCTTGTTCATCTTGTTGTTTGGTGTGATCTTTAAACTCTTTGTTCTTCAAGAGCTTGCTCTGATACCAATTGTTAGTCCCTAACAATGCAACAAGAATTACAAAAGGGGGGGGGGTTGAATGGAATTCTTGAAACTTTTTCTGAATTATAAAATGTTCTAACTCAAAATATATATGTGAGTGTTTTGATTTGCAAGATGCGGAATGATAAGTTAAAATGAATCAAAACACAAAGTAATAAAAAGACAAGTCTTTAAAACTTTCTGGTGGATTTGAATGTATCCACTATATATATATATATATATATATATATATATCAAGAGAACCCTGTGAAGCTTGAATAGCTCACAGCTGCTTACAAAATTAGAACAACTAAACTTACAGAGAAATGCTAAATGATACAGCTTACAATTATTTCTATGAGATAATGTATGCTTATTCTTCTTGTTGTTCTACTTGCTACTCTTGGTTTATCTATCACCAAGATTACACAGTAATAAGACAAGATAATAAAACAAAACCTATCAAGTCTAATATTATGCTGCTTCATTACTCTATTCCAACATCTTTGAATATCTTCATAATAGCATGAAAATGGCAATGCTTCTTTGTTCTCAAAAACCCAGTTCAATAGGCTACCAAATTCCTTTTGCAAACACTCGACGCATGTGACTGTGTTGTCACTGTCAACAGATGTTTGAATTGATCATCCGTCAGGTACATGATCATTTGTCGGGTTCATGATCATCCGTCGGGTTGCCTTGTTGATAGTCCGTCGGGTAGGTTTGTTGATCATCCGTCGAGTAGCTATTTGGCACTTGACTTCATTTCATTTATGCAGAATTATAAGACATCATATATTTACAATTAATCAACCTATTCTGCATATCTAATTAAAGTCCACATGACTTAAGCTACCACAGAATCTATACAAAGTTGTTTGCAGAAATGTGATACATGACTTATTGTTACATAAGCTACTCACTCGATGGATGTCAAATCATCATCCGTCGGGACTATATTGAGTCATTCGTCAGGACTATATTTGATTATCCGTCGAGTGCTACATTTTTCACTAAGTAAAATCTACTAAGGTGTTTTGTTAATGAAACCATCAAGTTCACAACATCTACCCAACACCGGGGTACAGTCTATGAAGGTGTAAGAGGCTGGGTGACAGTCCATCCACGCGTGAGTGGCCGGGTAATGGTCTAGCGCGAGGTCCTAATGTGGCCAGGGTGATGACTGGTGAAGAACTCATCCATCTACAGTAGAAAAGGTTACTTATTGGTATCTTTGCCTGATCAGCAAGATATCGGGTTTATGCCAAAATTCTCTTCTTTCCAAATTCATTGGATGTTACAACTCTGTTTATACTTTTTATGATAGAGGTTTTCAGGGAAAGTATGAGAGATATATATAGGTATATATATATCGGGAAATAAATGAAGTATCTCGTAACTTCATTTCTTTTAAATGATATTTCGAATATTGAATCTATTCAAGTCTTATCTTGTAATCCCATCTATGTGACGAACTTCGAAAACTTATTATACTCTGAACAGTGGTAGTTCAAGTAGTTTTCTAAAATGATATAAGTATAGTGAAGTATTTAGTAACTTCATCTCCCTTTAAGCTTATATCCAGTAAGTAATTATCTTACCGATTCCTGTAAGTTATCTATTTAGATACTTGCATTATTGATTAAAATATATATTATCTTGCGAGCTGTAATGCTCACTCTTCCTTCATTTCTTCATCACACAACAATAATTAGGAAAGATGGCCAGACTCAAGCAAACCCAGCACAAGAGCGTGGGAAGCGTCCCACGTCTTCCCGTTGATATCATAGTTGCTATAACTGTAGAGGTAGATCTATCTGTAGATCAGGCATTCTACTTTTTGGGAATCAATTATGTATAATTATAACTTGTGACGGATAATGGCAATTAACTGTAAACTTATTAAATAATCATTTTGGGTTTTAATAACTTTTAATTTATGGATTCAAGGACTTGTACTTATTTCAATTTCATCTCTGAGACTATAACGTATTGTGGTGTATGTTATTGTGGGGTCACAACATGAGGTTATTTATTTTAATTAAGTTAAGTGATAATTATGGAAAGAAAGACCGTGACGACCCGGATTCTCGACCCCGGATCTGGGGGTGTTACAGTATCAAGATATTAGATCTTGTAAGTAAACATATTATATCTTGTAAGTATGAGTGAACGGAAACTTAACAATATCAAGATTCATGTCTTTGACAAAGCGAACTATACCCTATGAAAGAAAAAGATGATGTTGTTCATCAAGATGGCTAATCTACTATATTTTGAAATTCTCAACCATGGACCCTTCATTCCTATGGTGAGGGTACCTGAAGCAATTGATGGTGATATGGTCATTTCTGGTCACTTTGCTCCTAAAAAATCATCTACATATACTAACCAGAAAAATAGAAAGTTTCACTTGACAGTAGCTTGCAACTCATTCTCATTGAATTTCTTGATAATGTCATGTAAAACAACATTATCAACCATAAGTCATCCAAGTAGATATGGGAAAAGATAGAAATTCTGTGTGAAGGTACATAAGAAGTGAGGTCAAACCAAAAAAGGATTCTAGTCTTACAATATGAGAGTTTCATGGCTAAACCTAAAGAAGGCATTACTGAGGTTTTTGAAAGGTTCAACAAACCGATAAATGATTTCAACTGCATGATAAGTATTATGAAGCTGAGGAGATCAACCTAAAATTCTTGCTCACTCTTTCTGACCATCTAGAACAAAAAATCTCTACGATAAGAGAAGAGAGATATCTAGAATGAATAACTTTCAAGGTTTATCAAATGGATGTGAAAAGTGCATTCCTTAATTGTAAATTAGAAGAAGAAGTCTATGTACAACAACCACCTGGATTTGAAGATCCAGAATTTCCAAACTACGTGTATAAACTGTTAAAGGCTCTTTATGGATTGAAGAAAACACCTAGAATATGGTATGACACACTGTCAGAATTTCTACTCAAACATGGATTCACTAGAGGGACAATTGATAAGACTCTATTCTACAAGCAGCATGGTGATGACATTATCCTAGTTCAAATTTATATGGATGATATTATTTTTAAGTCTACCAATAAAAAGATATATCAAAGATTCTCAAGACTCATGTAGAGTGAATATGATATATGCATGATGGGAGAGCTAAGTTACTTCCTTGGCCTGCAAGTTAGACAAAGGAGTGCTGACATCTTTATAAGTCAAACCAAGTATGTCAAAGATCCGGTGAAGAAATTTAGAATGGTTGACTGTTCACCTGCATTAATATCTATATCTACAGCTACCACGTTGGATGAGGATAAGAAAATAAAAGTGTAGACATATCAGGTTATAGAGGAATGATTGGATGTTTGCTGTACTTAACTGCTAGTAGACCAGACATCATGTTTGCTGTAAAATCCGGGAAATTATGACTATTTTATGTTGTATTAAATAAGGTATTTTGTGTTTTATTACAATGTGAATTATACGTTGTCATAAATTTGACCTATTGTATGTTTTAAATGTTTAGTATGATTTCAGGTATTTTTCCGCTATTTTATTTCGCGATAAATGTGTTTATATATAATATTATGTTACCGAGATTAAATTTTAATACTCGATATTGCGAGTGGGGTATTTGACATTATCTTGCATAATATGGAGTTTACCATATTGGTTTTTGGAACATCTAGTTAATTTTGAAAATATTTCATTTCGTGAAAAATGATATTACCAAGCCCCTACTGGAACGTTAAAATCCAAAAAAATTGTATTTAATTTTTGTATAAAATAGTGGGACTTTAAAATATTCAATATTCCTGCATTTTTGAATTATTTGTATTTTTGGAGGATTTTGGCATAATTTTTATATTTATTGGATTAAAAAATTATTCTTCGTTAATTATTAATTTTAGGCTAATTATTTTTATTAAATAATGTAATTAGGCCCTAAATAATTTTTGGGATATTGTTTTTGTAATTATAGATAGAATTTTAATTATTATTTATTTATATAAAAATTAGAAAAATATAATAAAAATATGAAAAATCTTTGAAATTAGGGTTAGGGTTTCAACAACTGTTCTTGGAATCAAATCATGATTTTGAGGTGATCTGGAAAACAAAAGTAGTCATGTTTGTAGTCGTTGTGAAGCTCTCGAAGAATATAATCCATTTCTATCATTAAAAAGTACCTCAGATTGGTAAATTATAATTTCGAATTTGAGGTTTATGTTGAAATTTTGGGTTTTTTGATTTAGTGATTGTTGATTGTTTTTGATGATATGAACATGTTCCCTATGATCATTGGAATTTATTGGTGTATAAAACATCGTTCTTTAATTACGAGAAGTGTTAAGTCGAGTTATAGGTTTTGTTAAATTTTTTAATTAGATTTTTGAGATTATGTGATGATTGGTTGATGATTATATTGGCTAGAATAGGTTGTAGGTAATCTAAGCTTCATGTTGATATATAAATCTCTAAGTTTGGTTTTGATTTTGTTAAAAGTCAAAATTTCCGACCAAGTCGTCGGATTTTGCATCGATTTGGCCGGAATCAGAGGTCTGGGCGTCGTTTCTTGTTATTGATATTGTAAGGGAATTAAGGAGATGATTTAGAATAAAAAGGAGGCAAAAACCGAGGTAATCGGTTACGTTTTGGGCCTGTTTGTGACTTGCCAGAAAACGGTGAAGTTACCGGTTTCCGGGTTTGATTCCCAGATTCCGGTGACATTCAACCGGTTTTCGGATCATATTCCCATCCCTGACCGCCCTTAAATCTGCCAAACCCTAATCTCCCAAACTGATTTCCGTTTTTGTGAATTATTTTTAAAAAATAATTCAAAATTCTATACTTAATTCCAAAAATAGTTTTTTTAATTCAAAAATCATTTGGTTAATTATTTTTAAATAATTAACTAAATTATTTTAATTCTAAAAAAAATATTTTCTTTTATTATTTTCAAAAATCATAATTTGATTTAATTATTTATAATTTATTTTGATTAATTATTAATAATTTAATTAATTGATTAATTTATTTAGTTAATTAATTTTATCTATAAATAGTTAAATAAAATGTAATTATTTATAATTGAGTTGAATAATGATTTAAAATTATTTTGAGCTTTTAAAAAAAATATAAAAAGGCATTGAATATTCAATTAATATTATTATTATTGAATTATTCATATTTTATTCATAATAAATAGACTGTTCATTCGTTTAATACGTAACGAACGTGTCCAGACTAGATATGTTCAAAAAATCCGAAACCCAAAATCTGATCAGATCCGATTCGGAAAAAAGCTTGAAAAGTCCAATCCACAAAATATTTGTTTTACATGAAGTAACTTTATAGAGTGATTTTACTCGAATGTTTCTTCATGTATAGAATTTATTTTTAATGCACAAAATATCTGTTTTACATAAAGTAACATTATAAAGTGATATATTGATGGTTGTTTAAATATCTCGTACTGTGAAGTGTGCCATTGTGGCAGGAAACTTTACATGGTCTATATAAATTGCATTAAAAAATTGAGAGTCTGATCTGAGGCTTTTATGTAGTAATTCTATACTTTTAGCTATTAAGACATTCACACGCGCTAATAATACACACAAGTATACGCGTTCGCAAGTAGTATAAGATTTAGATCAAATTCGTTCCCACAGAGACTCTTTGGTTAATTTAAGAATATGCTCCTACGCAACAATGACATGGTCATTATCCAATGCTAAGACAAATAACAAGTTGAGATTATTTATAACTAAGAATTAAACTAACAATTATAACTAAGAGAACAAGAATGGTTGAATTAATATATATGACAAACATGGGATCCTAACTTCATTAAATACTTCATTCAATAGCCTTTTTGTTTTTAACCTTATCATGTAATGGTGATGACACTAAACAAATAACATGAAACTAGTAAACGCCAACTTTCGTTGTACGAATACCCTACTACGAAGCATCCACAAAAGATATAGAAGTTGAATAGACACTAATTATGTTGAGACCCTATATGTCTATAGAATTTGACAACATAAAGTTTTAATGAACAAGTTATCTTTCGTGATTACATAGGGCAAGTAAGATGGTTAAAATTACCTATGAATCATGCATAACAAATGCATGAACCTATGCTAGCATGGCAAGTTCTAAACCTCTATATTTACTATCGCTTCAATAGAGGTTAACACGTTATCTTATATGTTAGCTACGCACATAAGACGAATAAGCACAACCAATACTATGATATTAATCAATCACCAGACACCAAGATATTGAACAAATTACCTATAGAAATCGATAAGTAAATCCGTTAGTACCCCAAGATAACGATTAGTTCATAACCGAACTCATCGTCACCATGGGTTCGAATGAAAACATGATAATAAACAATATAAGAGTACAAGGGTTTAAAGATAAATAAAAAATGAGCATCCAAGTATCAACTATATTAAAGAAAACAAAAGTCTTTTTCTCTATAGCCTTCTCGTGCTCTCTATGTTTTCTTATTACTCTCCCCTCGCTCCTTGTTGTTAAAAACCTCTTTTTATTGATATATATAGGCTCCAGGATGACCAGAACTCTCAATATCTTCGATTTCGACTAAAATCAGGATTTCGATACAGAAATAGGGCGCGGGACCACTATTTTCGGCCGCGGCCGCGCTGGAATAGTGATTTCAGTGGCGCGGGCGTGTTGGTTCTGGCGCGGCCGCGCTGACCTTCTGGAAATTTTCTGACAATTCTTCTTTTGGCCATATCTTGAGTTCTGCTCGTCAGAATTAGGCGATTCAACTGCCCACACAAAGCTAATGAGATTATCTATAACTTGAGAATGGCCTAGGCTTCAAATTCTGATCTGCTTTCTGTATAATGCTTTAAAAAGCTTCTTTCTTCCTTTAACTGATACCTGAAATGCAATAACACAAAAACACATCAAAAACACCAACAACTTGAGTCCAAAATACCAACTTAAGCTTGTAATGAAGCATTCTAAGTAGATATAAAATCCACTTATCACACCCCCAAACTTGAATCAATGTTTGTCCTCAAGCATAAACAGACTCAAAACTACAAAACAAACCTAATGCATGAATGCAACTACGTGAATGCAACTAAATGACAATGCAATCGATCTTCTCAGAATAACCATAATCAAATGAATAAGACAATGCCTCTAAGAATGCAATGACTCAAAACAGAGCTCGAAGAAAATCTCAGAAACCAACTCACAAACCAGAAATGTGCGTGTGTGGATGCTTAACATATATACTCTCGACACTAGATCAATAACCATAACTTATCTATCATCGAAACAATCACAAGTTTATAAAAAGAATAAACAATAAACGCATATTGACTCATAACACCTTTATCCTACTAGAGTTATACAAGGATTCACGCTATTATTGAACACATAACAAATATGCTTATTTGATCATGTAATGAATGAGGTCCCAAAAGACTTATGCAATAATACCCATATAGCGAGCGTTAGGTTAGCGGATCCCATACTATAAAAGCCTTAGGTCACTAGGCACAAAGTCCCCTAGAACTTAATAACTCGAGTATTAAAGAGCTCACTCTTGATGAATTATGCATAAACACATTTTTTTTCTTTCTTTTTTCTTTTTTTTTTCTTTTTTTTTCAACAATTTCTGAATGAGTGTGTTTTGCTCCATCTCATTCAACCCTAGACTACTCATAAAAATATGATCCGGCTACTAGCCATTTAATGCCTAGCCTTACTCATAACAAGCAATAAATCCAAGTTTTTCTCCAATTTAAAAATCAGTGTTCTTACGTCATTACAAGAATAGAAAAAATTTTAAATATAACCAAGTGATTAAATCTCAACTAATAAACAAGCATAATTATGATCTAGATCAAAAGCAATCCTATAGGACTTTCTAAAAAATTTTCTTCTGGCATGCAAATCAACTTTTTTAAGACTTAAACATCCCTCTGTTCGTCTTCACCACACTCAAATCAACATCAACTTATCAAATATCATAGTTCATCTTAAGGGATCATGCTAAATATGCATGCAAATGTAACTATATCAAATCACATAAGAAAACAAACAAATATGTCCTATATGAACAATCATGCAAAACTACGAATGAAATACAACTATATGCAACATGAATCTATATGAACTATATGGACACACACAAACTAATCCTTACATTATCACCCCCAAACTTAAAATTTTCAATGTCCTCATTGAAGGTAATAATAAGGATTTCAGGCATACCTAGTCTTCGAAAAGATCACCCTTCTCGGGTGGAGGATTTGGTGGCCAATTAACCTCAACACCAGTGGCTCGGAAAATAGTGCCCAAAGCATGTGTCAAATCTGTAGCAAAACGACGGTAAATGTCATGCATGGCCTCCATATGCCTAGTCACTCGCCTGTACTGCTCATCACTAACACCAGTCCTATCAACTACCTGATGCACATAAGAAAAACCCTATATACGCACGGGAAGATCCGTCCAGCCACTCTCTACATCATCAAAAATATATCATAACCTCTTATCATGAGGTGCACCTAAGAATGAATTACTAAAGTGATCTGGCAGTCTGTTGAGCTCAAGTGTGAGAGCTTCTTCAATAGATGGTTCAAAACACTCCTGAGAAATTTTCAGCTCTGCTAACCCAAGAGAATCGAATGGCATATCCAACTTCCTCTTCCACAGAGGTGCATTCAAAACCTGCATTTGTTCTGCTCCTTCTTCATCTTTAATAACTGATTCCCCTATTAAGGATCTCTCTAAGTTATCTGACTTCGGCAATTGCCCAGGCTTTGAATTCATGACAGAATCGACCCACTCTACTTTAAAGCACTCCTCTTTAGCTATGGGTAATTTTATTGCCTTAAACACATTAAAAGTGGCCTTTTGATCGTGAACCTTCATCGTAATCTCTCCTTTTTGCATATCGATCATAGTTCGGCCAGTAGCTAAGAATGGTTTCCCTAAGATAATGGGAATCTTCTTATCCTCCTCAAAGTCAAGAATTACAAAGTCAGCAGGAAGGATAAGTTTGTCCTCCTTGACCAACACGTCCTCCACAATGCCTCGTGGATATGTAATAGAACGATCAGCCAATTGTAAGGACATATATGTCGGCTTCAGATCAGGTAGACCAAGCTTCTTGAAGATAGACAAGGGCATCATATTAATGCTAGCTCCCAAATCACATAAACACTTTTCGAATGACAAGTTTCTGATGGTGCAAGGAATATTGAAGCTTTCAGGATCTTTAAGCTTCGAAGGCAACTTCTGTTGTAGCACATTACTGCATTCCTCCATTAGAGCAATAGTCTATAAGTCATCAATCTTCAATTTCCGAGAGAGAATAACTTTTATAAACTTTGCATAGCTAGGCATCTGTTCAAGAGCTTGAGCCAAGGGTATGTTGATGTGAAGTTTCTTGAAAACTTTCAAAAACTTAGCAAATTGCTTATCTAACTTCTGCTTTTGCAACCTTTTAGGAAAAGGAGGTGGAGAATAAAACTGTTTTTCCCCTGTATTACCCTCAGGAGGAGTGTTGACAACAGCTTTCTTCCTTATTTCCACCTCAGCATTCTTCAGCATCACTGTTTCCGCTACAATCTCATTTTCTGGAATTGGTAAGGATGCAGACACACCTGCATTCTAGACAGATTTTTCAGAATCTTCATCTTGCTGAATTTGGGGGCTCGGGACCTTTCCAGACCTTAATGTGATTGCGTTCACCTGTTCTTCGACTTCCCTCTTGCCTGGATTGGCTTCTATATCACTAGGGAGTGTACCGGGTTGTCGATTCAACACAACATTGGTAATCTGCCCAATTTGATTCTCCAGAGTCTTGATAGACTCAGCCTAGCTTTTACATATAAGAGCCTGGTTTTTGCACATAAGCCTCAACTCCTCCAATTCAGATTTTTTATTAGCAGATTGACCAACACTTCCATCCGGGTAGTGTTGAAGTTGGAGTTGTTGTATTATTGCATACTGTTGCTGAAAACCAGGAGGATTGAATTGATTGTATCCAAACTGCTGATAAGGTTGTTATACCGCATTCTGATTGTTACTCTAGATGAAGTTAGGATGATTCCAGTTTTCAAGATGATAAGTGTTTGGAACTGGTTGTTGCGATCTCTGAAAGTTGCTCATAATCTTAGCTGATTCACTATATATAGCGCATTCCTCCGTCGCATGCGAACCTGCACAAAGCTCACAAACACTCGTCCTCTGATGAACTCCATAGTTAGCCAGCGAATCAATCTTCATAGACAACGCCTTTAGTTGAGCAGTGATAGCCGTAGTTGTATCCACTTCAAGAATTCCTGCTACCTTGCTCTGTGGAAATCTCTGGGTTGGATACTGATGTTCATTAGAAGCCATCAGTTCAATTAGATCATAAGCTTCATCGTAGCTCTTAGCCCATAAGGCTCCACCTGATACTGCATCGAGCATGGGTCTGGAATGTGCTCCCAAACCATTATAAAAACAATTGATGATTATCCAATCGGGCATTCTATAATGAGGACACTTTCTAAGCATCTCCTTGTAGCACTCCCAAGCTTCACATAGAGATTCTCCCCAATGCTGCGCAAATTGAGTAAAAGCATTTCTGATTGCAGCTGTCTTCACCATAGGGATGAATTTAGTAAGAAACTTCTGAGCAAGATCCTCCCAAGTAGTAATCAAACTAGCTGGTAGAGAGTGTAACCAGCTCTTAGCTTTTTCCCTCAGAGAGAATGGGAATAGTCTCAGTTTCACCGCATCCTCAGACACACCATTGAACCTGAAGGTATCGCAGATCTCTATGAAATCCCTGATATGCATGTTAGGCACTTCTGTTGGAGCACCCCCAAACTGAATTGAATTCAGTACCATCTGAATTATGCCATGCTTGATCTCAAAGGTATGAGCTTTGATAGCTGGCCTGACGATGCTAGACTGAATGCCATTAATCTTGGGTTGAGAAAAATCCATCAAGGCTCTCATTCGTGATGTTGGATCTCCCATTATAATGAGTATCTGCAACACAACAAGTAAACCGTGAAAGTAAAAGAGTCCAACTCAGTGAACTTTAACGACCATTGATGACAAGCATATAAACTAAATTAACACCGAGTCCCCGATAGCGACGCCAAAAATTTTTAGGATGTTAACACGCGCTAATAATGCACGCAAGTATACGCGTTCGCAAGTAGTATAAGATTTAGATCAAATTCGTTCCCATAGAGACTCTTTGATTAATTTAAGAATATGCACCTATGCAACAATGACATGGTTATTATCCAATGCTAAGATAAATAATAAGTTGAGATTATTTATAACTAAGAATTAAACTAACAATTATAAATAAGAGAACAAGAGTGGTTGAATTAATATATATGACAAACATGGGATCCTAACTTCATTAAATACTTCATTCAATAGCTTTTTTGTTCTTAACCTTAGCATGTAATGGTGATGACACTAATCAGATAACACGAAACTAGTAAATGCCAACTTTTATTGTACGAATACCCTACTACGAAGCATCCACAAAAGAGATAGAAGTTGAATATACACCAATTATGTTGAGACCTTATATGTCTATAGAATTTGACAACATATAGGTTTAATAAACAAGTTATCTATCGTGATTACATAGGGCAAGTAAGATGGTTAAAATTACCTATGAATCATGCATAACAAATACATGAACCTATGCTAACATGGAAAGTTCTAAACCTCTATATTCATTGTCGCTTCAATAGAGATTAACACGCTATCTTATATGTTAGCTACGCACATAAGACGAATAAGCACAACCAATACT
Source organism: Apium graveolens (assembly GCF_009905375.1). NCBI lineage: Eukaryota > Viridiplantae > Streptophyta > Magnoliopsida > Apiales > Apiaceae > Apium > Apium graveolens. Next base: position 301,084,766 of record NC_133651.1, read on the forward strand.
AGGATATCAATCAATCACCACACACCAAGATATTGAACAAATTAACTATAGAAATCCATAAGTAAATCCGTTAGAACCCCACAATAACGATTAGTTTATAACCGAACTCATCGTCACCATGGGATCCAATGAAAGCATGATAATAAATAATATAAGAGTATTAGGGTTCAAAGACAAATTGAAAACGAGCATCCAAGTATCAACTATATTAAAGAAAATAAAAGTCTTCTTCTCCGTAGCCTTCTCGTGCTCTCTAGGACTTCTTATTGCTCTCCCTTCGCTCCTTGTTGTTAAAAACGTCTTTTTATTGATATATATAGGCTCCAGGATGACCAGAACTCTCAAAATCTTCAATTTCGACTAAAATTAGGATTTTGGTGCAGAAACAGGGCGCGAGCGCGCTATTTTCGGGCGCGGCCGTGCTGGAATAGTGAATTCAGCGGCGCGGGCGTGCTGGTTCTGGCGCGGCCGCGCTGACCTTCTGGAAATTTTCTGACAAATCTTCTTTTGGCCATATCATGATTTCTACTCATCAGAATTAGGTGATTCAAATGCCCACGCGAAACTAATGAGATTCTCTACAACTTAAGAATGGCCTAGGATTCCAATTCTGATCTTTTTACAACATAATTCTTTGAAAAGCTTATTTTTTTCTTTAACTGATGCCTGGAATGCAATAACACAAAAACACATTAAAAATACCAATAACTTGAGTCCAAAACACCAACTTAAGCTTGTAATGAAGCATTCTAAGTAGATATAAAATCCACTTATCATTAGCCATCATTACATATGTATTTGTAACTTAATCATAAATATAACTTTTACCCGTTGATACTTGGCATGATAATTGATTGTTACATAATTAATTCGTAGCATGTGTGTTATTCACATTAAAAAATTTTAAGCTGGTATCCTGTCTTCATTGAAACATTTTCATGGCTAGTAAAGGTGCTGAACCTGTTAATGAGCAAGCAGTTGCCACCATATATGGTAATATGAGGGCTGGCATCAACCAAGTTTACTCAAAGATTACTGGCCTAGAAATGGAGGTGAGTGCGCATTCATTGGTAATCAATGCTATAAAGCCTCTAGATCAGTCTGGCCGATGTTACCGCATGATTGGTGGTGTGCTGGTTGAGAGAACCATCAAAGAAGTCTTTCCAGTTGTGCAACACAATAAAGAGGGGCTTGAGATGGTGATAGCTTGGCTTAATGAGGCCTTGGAAAAGAAAAAGAAGGAAATTGCTGACTTCGAGGCTAAATACAAGATTAGGATAAAAAAAGCGATGAAGTGAAAGATGATGGCAGCAAGAAGGAAGGCTCTACACAACGAGTCCTTGTTGGTCCAGCAGGTGTAGCTGAACATAACTAGTTTTGTTCATATGTAATGTCTTTATGGTATTTGTTCAACCTAGCAATACAGATCCTGTGGTCTGTAATAGGATTTTGTTACTATATTAATTTGCTTCAAGGATTTTAGATGTATGATTGCACTGTCCAATATTTCAATCCCTTTATACAGGGTTTATAAACTTAGATTTTGACTGAAATATCATTACAAGCATGATCGGTTGATCAGGTTCTAACTTGTTTCAATTATAATTTCATAGTATATAATCCATTGTATTTGTTTATGTAATCATCATTTCGCTCCCCGTGGAAGTGTTTACTAAGAGGACATGTGCAATTATTTAAATTTTGCTAGTCTATTTTTTTGCAAATTCCTTTTAGAATAGTTGTAGGTTGTGAGTGGTGGTTTTGTGATGTAATGTTTACATGCTGGCCAGTGGGGCTTGGCTTAAGTACTGTTAAACTGAAAAACTTGAGGATTACAATGAACAGAGCTCAAATTGTCCTTGGATAAGTTTGGCTACAGAACAGTTAAGCTGATTTCTGAAATACCACTAGCATAATTTTTAAAAAAGGGGATACTATGAAGTATGAATCTATGATGCCACTTTTTCTAGTTTCCAAGTGAATTAGAATGCCCGAGCCATAGAAATCACGAACCACCAAATCATTCAGAATTCTCAGGTGTTATAAACCTGAAAAATACTCTGACCTCGAGGGAAACCATGAATCGCACCCGTAACATAAATTCTATTTTGTTGTTTCTTTACATGGCTGTGAGTGCAGGTGTAGTTCATAATATGGGTGAAGCAAGCCCTTCATAAAACCATCACCAAGAAGATGTACACTATTGCAGTTGAATATAGCCATGGTCATGGTTTTGTAGGCCTTTTTACCCATTCCCTCTTCAACCCCCTTCCAGCTGTTCATAACTCTCCATCACACACACTGCCAGTTCATCATTCTCAAGTACATCCTCCACCTCTTTATCATATCTCCACCATTCGACAGTCGACAACAAGCCACCACCATCTTCCTCAGCGCCTCAACCATATCCGGGATATTTAATTGATCCTGGCAAGTGTGAGATGGCTTTAGAGACCAACCCACCATTCAACAGTCGAAAACAAGCTACCATCATCTTCCTCAATGTCTCAACCATATCCGGGATATTTCATTGATCGGGCAAGTGTGAGACGGATTTAAAGACCAGCTGTGTTCTTTCCAAAGCAGTAATTCTATTGGAAAACCTTGTTGCAATAGGATCAGACAAATCTCACAACCATATTTTAGTCGGGCACTTATGGATGAGCCATCCTACTATAACAGAGTCATTAAATATTGTTCCTCAGATCATTACCGTGCAAACATTTAATTACATAATTCAGGAGCTATTGAATCATGACCACAAACTTATAGAGTTTTGTTGCAATTAACTATAGCCTAGGAATTTATTTATGATACCATCCATATTTATTTTAAATATATGTCTAGTTCCTTTCTATTTTTTCTGATATGCGCATTATAATATTTTCCAATAATAAAGGACAGATATTACAATTACAAAATAGAAAAAGGATTATTTTCCTATTTCTCATGTGTTCTCCATCTTTTGGCACTATCATTTCTCCATGTATTAATAAAGATGGAAGCTATGGGCATAAATGGTGTCTCTGCCATGTTGCCACCACCAGCCCATCAGCAAAAACCGTCTCCGGTGTTTGCATTAAGACAAGGAATATGGAACATATTGTCCAAATGGAATGCCCTTCAGATGGCAGTGGAGAACAAATGGGGAGGCAATCCCACCAACTTGCTTCTGATATCGAATCTTGGTTTTTAAAATCGAAAGGTACAATTTTTCGATATGCATTCTTTCATTTTCTTGGTAATTTTCTTTACCATACAATTTACAATTTAGCATTTTATAAAATTGCATAACTTTATAAGCCTGTTCTTACTCTTGATTTTTCAAATATGCTAGTTTCATATTTCAAATTAAGGTGCAGTTTTTGTGTTGGTTTGTGATCAGCAGAACCTTTATCGGTTGAAGATTTAGACAGTTTGTTACATGAGAGCTTGTTACTGACTTTCAACACAGAGATTGAAGATGGAAGCATTGAAGAGGTATGATTTTATTTTTATTATGTGCCTAATGTGTCTGGTTCTCTATTTTCTCCTTTACGGAATAAACATTATCGGTGTCATTTGGCTAACAGGCCTTATTTATTCAGTATTAATTTGATCATATTATCTGCCTTTCTCTCATTGGGTTTCAGCTTTTTTAGTGCAGAAGCTGGAATCTCACCTTAGGTTGAAGCCCTATACACACGAATTTGAGCTTTTGTGACAACAAAGCTTGAACTTTTTTGCAACGTGAATTCCTTGTTTCACAAGGGTTTGAGCTTTCAATTCATTCTTAGTGGAAAAGCCAAAATTTAGATTCTTTCTTAACCAAGCTTAATGAGTGACCCTCAATGAAACTAAGGAAATTATAATTTACAAAATGGCTATTGATTTCTTTCTGTTATAAGTCACGAGCTATTAGAGTAGTTTGAAGTGACCTTGCTGCCGTATGAAAAACATTCATTTGGTTGTTATGATTTGATCCTTTCCCGCGGTTTTAAGGACTTCTAATATCGTGGCCTTATCCGTGATTAACTTAATTGGTTCTGGATAGTCTCTTGCTCTTGAAGCCAATTGTTTGTCTTCCTGAACCTGTAACTCTCTGTCGTGCGATCTCGAGGCCTTTAATATTTGCGAGATAGTGAAGAAGTCTGTGAGGATCTTAGACCTCGAGGTCTTTCTGGTTCTTGATGATTCTTATAGCTTCTTTCGTCATACTCGCGAGATCTTCGTAGACTTCGTTTGTACTTAGGCCTTGGAGAACGGGAATGTTGGATGCTCCCTACAGCTTCCTGGAGAGTCGACCTATGTTCAATAATTTTGATTTCCGATTTTAAAGTCTTGGGTTCTTTCTCAAAGAGTTCCTCGAGTATTTGGCTATGTCATGACCTGTCAATTCCTTCTATGAGGTAATTGACAGCCAGAGGGTCGACCAAGTCCGTTATCTCGGCTATGGGTGCTCTAAAACGAGTCAAGTATGCTCTTAGGTTTTCGTTTATGTGCTGATAAACTGTAATCAATGAGGCCATATTTTCCCCCCTCTTTTGTTACTAGAGAAACGGGTTCTGAATTTGCTTTTCAAGATTGTCCAGGAGTCAATTGATCGAGGTGGTATATTATTGAACCAATTCAGTGTCGTGCCCTTGAGACAAGTAGAGAAGAACCGACATCTAGCTATTTCTGAGTGTACAAAGAAGTCCATTCTACCATCGAAGAGATTAGTGAAATTTGATGGGTCCGTAGATCCATCAAAGGAATCAATGTGAGGCACTTTTAGATCTCTATTGAATTTAGCATTTTCAATTTTAACTGAGAGAGGACTTTCAGAAGCTACCTCAATGCCTCCATTTTGAGACCGAATGTACATAATAATAAGAGACAAATCATCTTCTAGCTTTGATAACTCCGAGGTCTGGCGACGTTTCGAGCCTACGAGATGGCTCTCCTGCTCTTCAGATTCATTGTCCTCATCTAGCCTTCGTTGTTTCTTTTCTTTTTTGCTAAATAGTTGTTTTCTTTTTTAATAAAGAAATCCTGTTGATTCCTCATATCCAGTGATGATTGATTGCTTTCCTGGGAGACATGTGGAGTCATATTCCTCATTTTGGTTGTCTAAAGACTTGTAATCTTCAGAGACCTCGGAAAATTCGTGATGCAAATGCATTATCTCTTTTTTGCGCCTGATTTTTTTGGCCAGCAGTTTCCGTTCTCTTTCCAACAACCTCAACTCTTCGTCATCTTCCTTTGAGATAAGTATGTCATTATCTTCCTCTTCCTTGTTTTTATCTCATTGCATCTTATCGAGATGCAAACGCATATCACTGGACAATACTTTTTGACCAGTTGAAGCTTCTACTAAAGCTCGGTCATGGCCTTTCGGTCATTTTTTCTGATCAACAGGATCTGATTGGGTTGGTCTTTTCGCCGAGATAATATCCTCTTGCTCGAATAGTAGCGCCTGAGGTTGTACCCCTGACTTTGCTCTTAGATCTGTCTTCTTTTGGATGATTTTCAGCTCTTTGGTTGCTGGAGCTTGAACTTCATGTCCTAGCTTCATTACTTCCTTCTGCTGCTGGCGATTTGGACTGTCCTTTTCCATTAGAACTGTTTGAGAGGCTACCCCTCCTTCTAGCGTCATTGTTGACCCTACTTTCTAGTCCTTATTCCTATTAGCCAACCCTATTTTAAGTCAGGGTTTAGCCTCTATTTATAATACTCTCTAACGGGCCTAACCTCTTTATTGGGCCTAATTGCCTTGTTGGGCTTGGGCCCTAACACCATGAATCACACCTGTAACCCAAATTCTTTTTCATTATTTCTTTGTATGGCTGTGAGAGCAGGTGCATTTCTAATATGAGTGAAGCAAGATTTCCACAAAACCATCACCAAGAAGATGTACAATACCGCGGTTTGATATGGCCATGATTATGGTTTTGCAGGCCTTTTTACCCATTCCCTCGTAATCCCCCACCACCGGTTCATCATTCTCCATCACACACACTGCCGGTTCATCATTTTCTAGCAAACCCTCCACTTCTTTATCATTTTCCAGCACGTATTCCCCTTCTTTATCATTCTCCACCATCACCCAGAAAATTCTCTCCACCTCCACCAGTCGAGAAAAGCCACCACCATCTTCCTCAGCACCTCAACCATCTTAGGGATATTTCATTTATCCTGGAAAGTGTGAAACGGATTTAGAGACCAACTTTGTTCTTTCCATGTCAGTAATTTTATTGGACAGCCTCGTTGCAATAGGATAGACAACTCTCACAACCCTGTTTTAGTCGGGCGCTTATGGATGAGCCATCCTACTATAACAGAGTCATTAAATATTGTTCCTCGGATCATTACCGTGCAAATATGTAATTACATAATTCAGTAGTTATTGAATCATGACCACAAACTTATAGAGTTTTGTTGCAATAAACTATAGCCTAGGAATTTATTTATCATACCATGCATATTTATTTTAAATAAATGTCTAGCTCCTTTCTATTTTTTCTGATATGCACATTACAATATTTTCCAATAATAAAGGACATATATTACAATTACAAAATAGAAAAAGAATTATTTTCCTATTTCTCAGGTGTTCTCCATCTTTTGGCGCCGTCATTTCTCCATGTAATAATATAAATGGAAGCTATGGGCAGAAATGGTGTCTCTTCCGTGTTGCCACCACCAACCCATCAGTAAAAACCGTCTCCGGTGTTTGTATTAAGACAAGGAATATGGAACATATTGTCCAAATGGAATGCCCTTCAGATGGCAGTGGAGAACAAATAGGGAGGCTCAAATTCTCTTGACAAATCCCACCAACTTGCTTCTGATATCGAATCTTGGTTTTCAAAACCGAAAGGTATAATTTTTCCATATGCATTCTTTCATTTTCTTGGTAATTTTCTTTACCATCCAATTCACATTATAGGTTTGGTTGTGTATGGAATTTAGCATTTTTAAAATTTCATAACTTTATAAGTCTGTGTTTCATATTTCAAATTAAGGTGCAGTTTTTTTGTTGGTTTTTGATTAGCAGAACCTCTACCGGTTAAAGATTTAGAGAGTTTGTTACATGAGAGTTTGTTACTGACTTTCAACACAGAGATTGAAGATGGAAGCATTGAAGAGGTATGATTTTATTTTTATTATATGCGTAATGTGTATGGTTCTTGATTTTCTCCTTTACAGAATAAACATTGTGTGTGTTATTTGGCTAATAGGCCTTATTTATTCAGTATTAATTTGATCGTATTAGCTGTGTTTCTCTCATTGAGTTTTAACTTTTTCAGTGCAGAAGCTGGAATCTCTGCTTAGTTTGAAGTCCTTTGCATAAGAATTTGAGGTTTTGTGATAACAAAGCTTGAACTTTTTTGCAACGTGAATTCCTTGTTTCACAAGGGTTTAAGCTTTCAATTCATTCTTAGAAGAAAAGCCAAAATTTAGATTCTTTCTTAACCAAGCTATAATTATTGGTCTGATACCACACAACTGATCACATACACTAGGAAGGGTAAAAAGGGAAGCACAGGACAAAAGGGCAAAGAAGGAAATGTAAGTTAAGTAGAAGGGCAAAAGGGAAAAAACTAAAGAGAGGATAAAGGGGAGAGAGGAAAGGAATTAGGGCATCGATTATCTTGTCAATTGCTCACTGTTATTTCTTTTGGGAGAGAACGGACCTCTCGAATTGTCCGTAGTTGTAATCTCAAACGAGTAAATCAGAGAACATATTGAGCTAGTTTGTAATTACGTTATATCTATAATTAAGTAGTTGTTGAGAATTGTAGCTGATTTGTTACAAGTGGTATCAGAGCACCTACGATCGATTAATGGGGTCGGCGACAGTAGCACAACGGGTTGAGATGTTGGAGGAGAAATTGACAGGTCTGGAGGGTACGATATCGGACATGGTGTCGAAGGCAGTGGAACGGGCCATGGAAGTTATGCATCATTCCTTGTCTGAGATGTTGTTGGAAGGGCAGTCCAAAATAACGAAGCAGATAGGCGTAGATCTGGATGCGATAAGATGGCGCTTGGAAGCTCGAGTACAGCGCACTCGTGATTTTCATGAATCACTGATAAATTTAATGAAAAATGATCAATTAAAGTTCCAATCGGAGATGAGAACATCGTTGACTAAGATTCAGACGGGTCAAATAAAATTAGTAAACTGACCGGAGGGTAGTGTGAACTAGATGATGGCATCACCGGGATCTATAGGGATTTTTGGGGGAAATGAGGGTAATGGGAAAGCGAATGGGGGGAGGCCAATAGACGGTGGGAGTGGACAACTGTTCGATGGAGGAGGTTATGATGGAGTTGGGGTATTTTGTGGAGCAGGAGGTATGCATATATGAGGAGGTACTGGAGGGATGGTTATGAATGGGAATACAAGCGGAGCAAGTGGTATGGGAGAAAATAATGGGAATGGAGAAGGGGGATGGAGATATCGAAAATAAGATATGCCGATCTTCGAA